>NC_092657.1:17270486-17417986 GCF_032118995.1 Asterias amurensis | reverse complement strand
TTGCATTCCCCATTAGTGGTAACACTACCTTTAAGTTTACAACTACTTCTGACTAGGGAGGCTAACCCCTCCGCACAAATGGAGTACAACAAAGGAGATAACGGGCACCCTTGTCGTATCCCTCGTTCAACCTTAACGGGAGTGCCAATAAAATTGTTCAGTATAATACTACAATAAGGATTACTGTAAAGAACTTTGATCCACTTAATCAATTTCGGTGGGATACCCATTCTGTCCATAACAGTAAACATATAAACCCAGCTAATACGATCGAAAGCTTTTTCTTGATCTATACTTAGAAGACAAGCTTGTAAATTATTCCAGTTAGCAAAATCAATAACATCTCGTAAAAGCATAATATTCTCTTGAATATTTCTAGAGGCTACCCCACAAGTTTGCTCTTCGCCGATAATAATGGGCATGATTAGTTTCAATCTGTTTGTGATCACTTTAGCCAGGATTTTATAATCCACGTTGAGCAGACTAATGGGACGCCAGTTTTTCAATTCGTATCTATCGCCCACATTTTTATAAAAGAGTCTAATCAAAGCGGAATTCATAGAGTTACACATTGTACCTTTGTTAAGACAATCATTATAAACATCAATCAAATCTGTGCTAATAACATCCCAATAGGTTTGATAGAATTCTACAGTCAGACCATCCTGCCCTGGGGACTTATTTTTGTTCATCTGAAAAATAGCTTTCCTAACTTCGTCGGCTGTAATTTCACAATCAAGGTTAGACTGAATCTCTTCAGGAATTTGTTTGGTTTCTATTTTGGAAATAATGCCTTCTAGGTGGAAAGGAGATATTTCCTCTGCCTTATATAAATTACTATAGAACACATTGGCACAGTTCAACATAGTGTCTGACTGGTTGGCATAACTACCATCGTTGGTGAGTAATTTGTCGATTTTCCCATTATTTACTTGCTGCTTTTCCAGGTTGAGGAAATATTTAGAAGCTTTTTCGCCTTCATCTTTTACAGTGTTGCGGATTCTAATTTGGGATTTTTTCCACTCATTAGTCTCATAGATTTTAAGCTCAGTTTCAATTTCATTAATAGCATTAGTGTCACAGTTTAAGCCCTTACTCAGTAAATACGCATGGCGTTTCTGTAAGTGAACGAAGTGACGTTTTTTATCAGAGGCTTTTTCTTTTCCAAAGTCCCGAATAATTTCCTTTGTTCTAAATTTGCCACTTTCCCACCAGTCAGACACCTTGTCATAATTATACCTTTGTGTTCTCCAATAACTCCAAAAGGTAACAACCCTGAAGTTGCAATCTTTGTCTTTCAGCAGACTATTATTGCAAATCCATCTGCCTTGGCCGTGAGGGGTGTCAATATTACACAATTTAAGACCTGTAACTTGATGATCAGACAGACCACTGGGAATAACAGAGACATTAACATTAACATTATTCAATAGATTTGACGAAATAAACAGATAATCAATTCTACTGGCTTGATTGCATCCTTTATGATAATGAGTGTAACCTTCTTTATCTGGATGAATGGTACGCCAGGAATCAACCAGGTCTTTTTCTTGAAGTACGTTAGTTAAAACAATTTTACTACCATCTCTATAATTGGATTATCAAGGTTACAGTTAAAATCCCCTCCTACAATCCAATCGTCTATACCAGTGATTTGGTCGCTAAGATTATCAAAAAAATGAGTACGTTGGTTAATCTGGTTGGGGGCATAGACAGAAGCAATGCAAAATGTATTTTTGTTCCAGTCAACTTGAGCTTTAATAAATCTACCTTCATCGTCACGTGTAATATTGGTAACAATTAGACTGACCTTGTGAGAAGTTAGAATTGCTACTCCTCTAGATTGTCTATTTCCATGACTAAAGAACATTTTGCCTTGCCACTGCTTGTCCCACACCACTTCATCGTTTAATTCACTGTGGGTCTCTTGCAGGAAAATGGGACTAAATTTCCGGCGACATAAAAAATCAAAAAGAACATTTCTTTTCAGATCATTCCTTAATTCATTGACATTTAGTGAAGCAATGGATAATAGAGACATAAACACCAGTAAATGTATATTTAACCAGTTCATGTTCGTATATTGGTGATGAGGGTATTTACACCTTTTCAACTGGTCTCCCCCTTCCCCTTCCTCTTGGAGTACTTGGCTGACTGGGCCGACTGGTGTGTTCTTGCTTGTCATTACTCTTGCTTGTAGATGGTTGCGAGTCAGAATGTGTGTCCGTTGTTTTCCGTACCCACGAGGTTCTTTTTTTCCTTCTTCTTCGTACTCCTCCTCTAGTGTAAACGACGAAACCATCTTGGTCTGTTTCATCCTCGTCCATAGGAGAGTTGTCCGATTTACCGTCGTCATAGTTGACTCCTTCACGAACGTCTCTGGATCTGTATTTTGTTGTAGTTTTTCTTTCCGGTCTGTTTATCTCAAATTGCTTCCCTTGGGATGTTAACTCGGGTCCGGATGAGTTTTCTTGTTCGGAGCGCTGGTTATGTACTTCTTCCATGTCAGACTCCTCTTCATATCTGTCATCTCTGGACATCTTGTTGCTTGTGCTTGTACTCTGGTTCTCTTCTGGTGATTTTCTTTTCATCGATTTTGATGGTTTTGCCTTGAGTGTTACTTTGACACTTCCTGTTTCAACAGCATCATCCCAAAATGATGGAGGACGACTTGACTTTCCATTTTCTTTTGTTTGACCTGATTTGGAGGCAGCTTCAGCGAAGGATTTCTTGTTCATGGTAGCCTTTGGGGGTTCAGGTTCAGGTTCAGTTTCTTTGGTTTCAGTAGTGGCTTTGTCCGTTATGTCTGCTTCCTCGTCGTCATGGTTCTGTTCTTCATGGTCGGAGTTTGTTGGTCTTTCCCTCGGTACATATATAACCTGAGTGCTTTCTGTGTCTCGGTTGTCTTCCTGGTCAGACTCATCCGTCGTATTGTTGTACTTGTCATTTGTTCTATGCCAGTTTGCTTGGTGGCTATAACTCCCGCATACGAAACATCTCCCTCTTGCTGGGCAGTCTCTTGCAAGATGGCCGGGTTCTTCACATATCTTACACGTTCTTTGCTGCCCTCTGTATCGGACTGGTAAAGTGAACCCACCGACTTTCACATAACTTGGTACCGCTTTTTTTAAGTTCTTTACTAGACAGCTTCGGACACCAGTCTCTATATCTTCGTTGAAACTGTGGTGTTGTCTCCTGATGTTGGCCACTGTGCCGTAAGGTGAGATAGCATTTAATACTATCTGATCGCTCATCTCGTACGGTACCTTGATGTAAATTACTGCACTGTTCTGTATATTCGCCCTTTCACATTGGATAAGTTGCTTCTGGAGAATCATACCTCTATAAGCAAGTTGGACGCAGTCTTTCTCGTTGTCAAAGGACACGTTAAACCAGCCATTTTCTAGTTCAGCAATGCATTTCAATGTTGCGACCGATTGAAGCTCTTTCTGTACAGCTGTATGGATTTCTTCGGGCGTGACGCGGCTTTCCATTGATCTCGTGTTAAACCTGACCGTGTTGGGCCTATTGAGCTGACCCATGATTCAAAATGGCCGTCTTCCCGGCCTTTCTCAAATACGAAATTCTGAGGCCCCAGGCCTCAGAACCACCAATGTTGTTCAAACTGCACTCCAGATTTGATGTATGTCACCTACCCTACTAGGAGAAACGTCAGTCACTGTCACTCGTTGCCAAAAACGGCTGATAAAACGCAATTTCACCAAAATAAACAGGAGCGATGTTGAAGCACGTCTTGCGCATTCATTTATTTATTTATTTATTTATTTATTTATTTATTTATTTATTTATTTATTTATTTATTTATTTATTTATTTATTTATTTATTTATTTATTTATTTATTTATTTATTTATTTATTTATTTATTTATTTATTTATTTATTTATTTATTTATTTTTTTTTATTTTTTTTTTTTTTGGGGGGGGGGTTCAGAGCCACACAGAGTTTTCAAAACTGCATGCCAGGCATCAACGGTACCACCAGAACAATTTTCTCGTATGGTTCTTCTTAAACAAAGGATTGCATGTGTTTGGTCATGATGCTAAGATACGTAGAAATAGTTGTATGCTTGGTAGGGTTCCCTCAGCTCACACAACCAAAAAACGTTCTTGAAACTGACGCCCTCTTAGAAAATGTAAAATTGGTTCAGACTATACTCCAAACTCGTATGGTAACTTTGTGTGCCTGTTGGATGAGAGGGAACTCGTTGAAGGGTTAAAAATCAAAGTTCAAGCTGTTTAAATTCCAACCCTTTTCAAACACAAGCATGGCGTTCTGTTTTGCATTTCGGATGTTTCCATCCGACCAGCAAAACAAATTATGTCTAGTTTGGGAAAAAGAAAGCTATTCTGTTAAGCATTAAAATCTGTTAAGGGTCACGAGATTAGGCGAGCAACTTACAGTAATTCCAGGAAAGACAAACTTTTGAAGATTCCAGTATTCAGTTGAATGATGTTTTCATTGGCAAGTTTGCTTTAGGAAAATGAATAAAGAAAACTTTTTGTGAGAGACTTGTCATGGCTCCGAGAAAAACAAAACAATAAGACAACAACAGCAACCGCAACATCATTAGCGACAGCAACAGCAACAAAAATAACAAAAACAACAAACACTTTAACAACACAACGACAACGACAACGTCAACGACAACGATGATAACGACAACGACAATGGCTGCGGCAGCGGCAACGATGACAACCACAACCACAACGACAACGGCAGCGGCAGCGGCAGTGGCAGCGGCAACGGCAACGGCAGCGGCAGTGGCAACGGCAACGGCAGCGGCAGTGACAGTGGCAGCGGCAGCGGCAGTGGCAGCGGCAGCGGCAGCGGCAACGGCATCAGCAGTGGCAGCGGCAGCAACAGTGGCAACGGCAGCGACAACGGCAGCGGCAGCGACAGTGGCAACGGCAGCGACAACGGCAGCGGCAGTGGCAGCGACAACGGCAGAGGCAACGGCAGCGGCAGTGGCAGCGGCAGCGACAGTGGCAACGGCAGCGACAACGGCAGCGGCAGTGGCAGCGACAACGGCAGAGGCAACGGCAGCGGCAGTGGCAGCGGCAGCGACAGTGGCAACGGCAGTGACAACGGCAGCGGCAGTGGCAGCGGCAACGGCAACGGCAGTGGCAGCGGCAGTGGCAGCGGCAACGGCAGAGGCAACGGCAGCGGCAGTGACAGCGGCAGCGACAGTGGCAACGGCAGCGACAGCGGCAGTGGCAGCGACAACGGCAACGGCAACGCCAATAGCAACAACATTTAAAAAAAAAATAATAAAATAACAACAACAACAATAAGAACAGCAACAGAAACAAATGTTACCCTCAAAAACTACACATTAAGAAGAGAAGCAATTATAACGTGTTGGCAAATAATGAACAAAGTGGTCAATAACACAAGCAAGGGTATATCTTTACTGTTTGTGTACTTACAGGTGTGTCGTTCTTCTAACAATGTCACCTACAGTCTCCTGATTCCATCCCGAGTTGCACTGACTGACATATCCATCAACAGAGACATTACAGGAACACATTGTCGGACATCGGTCAGCTTTGTCATTATAAAAACAGAATAAGCGGAAACAATCCTGCCTTGATTTGTTTGTATAAAGGGATGAAAAGTTCTTAGAACAAACCGAGTAACTTTGATGCAATTACTTTTTCACTATAAAAACATGTCGTGGAAGGTCTCTGGTAAAAGTAATACCGCTGTAACTACTTTATAAACATCAATTATCTTTTTTTTTCTTGTAAATTCTTCGCACGAAGCAATTGTGGTTCTGGTATATTGTTTTGGTTACTAAACTATTATATAATGCTGGGACAATATCACTCACGTCATCAGTTCAAACCGATTTTTAAATTTACACACTGCGATCGAAGTGATTGCTTAGTGTCAAACTGAACTCTTTTTGACTCGCGAAAATTTGGTTTTTCCAAGTTTGGACGGAAATAGAGGTCATACATTGCATTATCACAATCTCAATAGCCAAACCATAGTTTATAGACGATGTGAGCTATGTTTACATTCAAAGCCGCCCTCTGTTGACAAAACACTGTACTCGTCTTGTTTCGCCTAGCAAAAAGACGCACAGTCACGGTAAGATTGCGTGTACTTTCTAGCTGGCTGCCAACACACAAAGGTTTTGCCCTGCGGTATGCGCGCGAATCATGTTATGGTTTTCGAGTGCCGTCAGAGATCACATCGTCTGCAGCAGGACCAAAGTTTAAAACTTACCGCATGCTTCTTGTGTTTCATCATCTTCATCCGGACAGTCGAATTTGCCATCACAGACTGCAGACATGTGAATACATGTTAACAAATTCTTACACGGGAAAGATCCAGGACAGGTCACGGTGGCTATAAATAAAAAGCGATAATTAGAATCTTGATGTTGAGATTATATATCAAAATGGCGTGTTAACTTGGTTTTCTTAAAGGGAAGGTTCACGTTTGGTTATTGTCAAAGACCAGTCTTCTCACTTGGTGTAATTTTGAGCTGTATTGGTCATCGAAGTTGCGAGAAAATTATTAGAGAAAAAACACCCTTGTTGGAATAAGTTGAGTGTTTTCAGAAGTATTTTATTATTTTAGTGAGAAACTACCTCTTTCTAAAAAGCTATGCCTCTTCAGAGGGAGTTGTTTTTCACAATGTTTTATACTATCAACAGCTCTCCAATGCTCGTTACCTAGTCAGTTTTTAAATTAATGTTTGTATTGAGTAATTACCAAACGTGTACCTTCCCTTTAAAATGAATATGGTGATTTCTAAACAATATTTATACAAAACGTGTATAAGATTTGTTTCCCACAGTGCTTAAAAACGCATACCTTTACTTTTGCGACCGTGCGAATGTTTACATGTTGTAAGTATGTCGCTACGTACACACAAATTAGCCTGTGGAAAATTCTTCTAAAAAAGGTTGAAGCGTCTTTTTGAGATTACTATTTCAAAAATCTGGAGCGGTTATGTCCCTGCAGGAAGTATATGCCGTAATTGAATTACACAATCAGAAAAATCGTGCTGACGATAACGTTTTTTTTAGATTTTATTGTTTAGGCCATAACAATTTTTTTGTTCTCGTAACGAAATACTTTAAAGTGTTTTAACATGCTTCATACTATCAAAATCTGCTGTATTCGTACAAAAGTTTGTACGAAGTTAGTCACGGTTTTGGAGTGAGCAACAGCTTCCTTGAGAAAGGAGTCAACGTTGTAATACTTCGGGCGGGGTTACAAAGAACGTGCTACCAGCGTACGTCCACGAGTGCTCATCGATAATTCCCATCAAATTTGAGTGAGCACCCTTGTAGCTTCAAATGAACACAAAATAAAAAGTTCTTACCACAATCGACCTCGTCTTTTCCACTGATTTGGCAATCTCTAAAACCATCACATCTTCCGCTTGAATTCAGACAAGAGCCGTCTTCACAATCAAAGACATCGGTATCAGGACAAGATGTGTTAACAGTACCTTCAAAAGGGAGGGAATTGTGTTAATTTGGAATTAGATCACAAGAAGAAGTAAATATTAAGTTGTGTTTCGAAAACACCATCACGGCTAATGGACAAATTCGAAGACATAATCTCTATAGACAAATTTACTGGGATACCACGCGTGATCCCGACACGGGATCCTAGCAAGTTACAGCAGGGAAAATCGCGGAAGAAATTAGCGATATTTTACGGGATTCCGACAGAATCTTTGACGGGGGTATCCAAGCAGGAATCCCAGACATTCATTGGATTCTGCCAGGATCCAGTGGGGTTTGCAGGATTAAGATGGAATGATGTCAAATTTGTTTTATTTCAGTCCAACTCATATAGAGCGTTCCCGGTCATTTTCCCACATTTATATTAAATTAAAGGTTTTAACTACATAGAATGCATATACCAGATTAACAGTCAACATACAATTTGTGTATTCCATGATAAGAAGTAACGGGAGTCCCAAAGGATCCCGTTTAAAAATGATCCCGCCGGGAATCCCAAGGGGATCCCGATTGTGAATTACCCTGCAGAGAATCACAAGGGGATCCCGATTGTGAGTAACCTGCAGGGAATCCCAAGTGGATCCCGATTGTGATTAAGCCTGCCGGGAATCCCAGGGGATCCCGATTGTGAATTATCCTGCCGGGAATCCAAAGGGGATGCCGATTGTAAATTATGTCGGGAATCCCAAGGGGATCTCGATTGTGAATTATCCTGCCGGGAGTCCAAAGGGGATCCCGATTGTGAATTATCCCGCCGGGAATCCCAAGGGGATCCCGATTGTGAATTATCCCGCCGGGAATCCAAAGGGGATCCCGATTGTGAATTAACCTGCCGTTAATCCCAGGGGATCCCGATTGTGAATTATCCTGCCGGGAATCCAAAGGAGATCTCGATTGTGAATTATCCTGCCGGGAATCCTAAGGGGATCCCGATTGTGATTAAGCCTGCCGGGAATCCCAAGGAAATACCGATTGTGAATTATCCTGCCGGGAATCCAAAGGGGATCCCGATTGTGAATTAACCTGCAGAGAATCACAAGGGGATCCCGATTGTGTATAACCTGCCGGGAATCCCAGGGGATCCCAATTGTGAATTATCCTGCCGGGAATCCAAAGGGGATGCCGATTGTAAATTATGTCGGGAATCCCAAGGGGATCTCGATTGTGAATTATCTTGCCGGGAGTCCAAAGGGGATCCCGATTGTGAATTATCCCGCCGGGAATCCAAAGGGGATCCCGATTGTGAATTAACCTGCCGTTAATTCCAGGGGATCCCGATTGTGAATTATCCTGCCGGGAATCCAAAGGAGATCTCGATTGTGAATTATCCTGCCGGGAATCCCAAGGGGATCCCGATTGTGATTAAGCCTGCCGGGAATCCCAAGGAAATACCGATTGTGAATTATCCTGCCGGGAATCCAAAGGGGATCCCGATTGTGAATTAACCCGCCGGGAATCCAAAGGGGATCCCGATTGTGAATTAACCTGCCGGGAATCCCAGGGGATCCCGATTGTGAATTATCCTGCTGGGAATCCAAAGGGGATGCCGATTGTAAATTATCCTGCCGGAAATCCCAAGGGGATCTCGATTGTGAATTATCCTGCCGGGAGTCCAAAGGGGATCCCGATTGTGAATTATCCCGCCGGGAATCCCAAGGGGATCCCGATTGTGAATTATCCCGCCGGGATTCCTAAGAGGATCCCGATTGTGAATTATCCTGCTGGGAATCCAAAGAGGATGCCGATTGTAAATTATCCTGCCGGAAATCCCAAGGGGATCTCGATTGTGAATTAACCTGCCGGGAATCCAAAGGGGATGCCGATTGTAAATTATCCTGCCGGGAGTCCAAAGGGGATCCCGATTGTGAGCTATCCCGCCGGGAATCCCAAGGGGATCCCGATTGTGAATTATCCCGCCGGGAATCCAAAGGGGATCCCGATTGTGAATTAACCTACCGTTAATCCCAGGGGATCCCGTTTGTGAATTATCCCGCCGGGAATCCAAAGGAGATCTCGATTGTGAATTAACCTGCCGGGAATCCAAAGGGGTTGCCGATTGTAAATTATCCTGCCGGGAATCCCAAGGGGATCCCGATTGTGATTAAGCCTGCCGGGAATCCCAAGGAAATACCGATTGTGAATTATCCTGCCGGGAATCCAAAGGGGATCCCGATTGTGAATTAACCTGCAGGGAATCACAAGGGGATCCCGATTGTGTATAACCTGCAGGGAATCCCAAGGGGATCCCGATTGTGATTAAGCCTGCCGGGAATCCCAGGGGATCCCGATTGTGAATTAACCTGCAGGGAATCACAAGGGGATCCCGATTGTGTATAACCTGCAGGGAATCCCAAGGGGATCCCGATTGTGATTAAGCCTGCCGGGAATCCCAGGGGATCCCAATTGTGAATTATTCTGCCGGGAATCCAAAGGGGATGCCGATTGTAAATTATGTCGGGAATCCCAAGGGGATCTCGATTGTGAATTATCTTGCCGGGAGTCCAAAGGGGATCCCGATTGTGAATTATCCCGCCGGGAATCCAAAGGGGATCCCGATTGTGAATTAACCTGCCGTTAATTCCAGGGGATCCCGATTGTGAATTATCCTGCCGGGAATCCAAAGGAGATCTCGATTGTGAATTATCCTGCCGGGAATCCCAAGGGGATCCCGATTGTGATTAAGCCTGCCGGGAATCCCAAGGAAATACCGATTGTGAATTATCCTGCCGGGAATCCAAAGGGGATCCCGATTGTGAATTAACCCGCCGGGAATCCAAAGAGGATCCCGATTGTGAATTAACCTGCCGGGAATCCCAGGGGATCCCGATTGTGAATTATCCTGCTGGGAATCCAAAGGGGATGCCGATTGTAAATTATCCTGCCGGAAATCCCAAGGGGATCTCGATTGTGAATTATCCTGCCGGGAGTCCAAAGGGGATCCCGATTGTGAATTATCCCGCCGGGAATCCCAAGGGGATCCCGATTGTGAATTATCCCGCCGGGAATCCAAAAGGGATCCCGATTGTGAATTAACCTGCCGGGAATCCAAAGGGGATGCCGATTGTAAATTATCCTGCCGGGAATCCCAAGGGGATCTCGATTGTGAATTATCCTGCCGGGAGTCCAAAGGGGATCCCGATTGTGAATTATCCCGCCGGGAATCCAAAGGGGATCCCGATTGTGAATTAACCTGCCGTTATTCCCTGGGGGATCTCGATTGTGAATTATCCTGCCGGGAATCCAAAGGGGATCCCGATTGTGAATTATCCCGCCGGGAATCCCAAGGGGATCCCGATTGTGATTAAGCCTGCCGGGAATCCCAAGGAAATACCGATTGTGAATTATCCTGCCGGGAATCCAAAGGGGATCCCGATTGTGAATTAACCCGCCGGGAATCCAAAAGGGATCCCGATTGTGAATTAACCTGCCGGGAATCCAAAGGGGATGCCGATTGTAAATTATCCTGCCGGGAATCCCAAGGGGATCTCGATTGTGAATTATCCTGCCGGGAGTCCAAAGGGGATCCCGATTGTGAATTATCCCGCCGGGAATCCCAAGGGGATCCCGATTGTGAATTATCCCGCCGGGAATCCAAAGGGGATCCCGATTGTGGATTAACCTGCCGTTAATCCCTGGGGGATCTCGATTGTGAATTATCCTGCCGGGAATCCAAAGGGGATCCCGATTGTGAATTATCCCGCCGGGAATCCCAAGGGGATCCCGGTTGTGAATTAACCTGCCGGGATTCCCAAGACGATCCCGTTTGTGAATTAACCTGCCGGGAATCCCAGGGGATCTCGATTGTAAATTACCTTGCCGAGAATCCCAAGGAATCACGATTGTGAATTATCCTGCCGGGAATCCCAAGGGGATCCAGATTGTGAATTAACCTGCCGGGATTCCTAAGAGGATCCCGATTGTGAATTAACCTGCCGGGAATCACAGGGGATCCCGATTGTGAATTATCCTGACGGGAATCCAAAGGGGATCCCGATTGTGATTAAGCCTGCCGGGAATCCCAAGGAAATCCCGATTGTTAATTAGCTTGCCTTGAATCCCCTTGGTATTGGATGTGAAAGGTTCTTGGTACTTTCTGTAGGACAACAAAGTTAAAGGAACACGTTGCCTTGGATCGGTCGAGTTGGTCTTTGAAAAGCGTTTGTAACCGTTTTTTTTATAAAATGCATATGGGTAGAAAGGTGTTGTAAAAGTAGAATACAATGATCCACACAAATATGCCTCGAAACTGCACGGTTTTCCTTTTGCTCGTCGACTAACACGATCGGCCATTTATGGGAGTCAAATGTTTGACTCACATAAATGGCCGACCGTGTTAGTTCGCACACTAAAAGGAAAACCACGCAATTTCGAGGCAAACTTGTGTGGATCATTGTATTATACTTTTAAAACATCTTTCCAACCATATGCACTTTATAACAAACGGTTACAAACGCTTTTCAAAGACCAACTCGTACAATCCAATGCTACGTGTTCCTTTAAAATTAAACCGTTTGAAGATATTGATAGTAGAAAGCTTGCCGTAACAATTACTTTCTGAGGCGCTGTAGTTTTTGGGAAATGAGCAAAACACATCGCGAAACTCCGTCTCTACACACGAATTTTTTAAGCATGTATAACGTTTATTCGTGGCATTGTTTTAGTCATTTCTAAAAGAAAAAACAGCACTCAGGAAGTAAAATTCTAAGGTTAGCTTTCTACTATAACTATCTTCAAACGGTGTAAGTATAATGTAAATTTATGGATATTTTAGGGGGTTACGAACTACGGTTTGTCAATGTTCCTTCTCGTTTGCCTTGGAACAAAAAAAGCAACATTTGATATATTTAGAAAGTTTGCAGGAGAAATTACCATTGCTGCTGTAAAGTTGTAGTAGAAACCCTCGCCCACTAACGTACGAATCACTTTTAAAGCTGAAGGCCACTTCCTCCGATGAATTAAATGTTATAGATATCAGTTTATCGATGGATCCTGTCATCACAAACGACACAGTTTCTCCGTAAATATTTATTCCCTTAAGGACAGCTACGTCTTTCAAGTATTCTGTTGAAAAATCACTTATTCCAACGTGTACTAATGAGAAATCCGGAGCAATGATGTTCCAGTTGCAGTCGAGAGACGGAGGATAGCCGGTTGGGTAGCTGGTTAAGTTGAAGTTTATTGGTTCGCTTCCAACGTGAACTTTAGTAATACCACAAGCACCTGAAGGAAATTGCAGAAAGATAATAATGAGGGCATATCCTGTGCAGACCCTGATGGGCAGGCAGTGGTTTTAACAAATCCAATATTCCATTGGAGCCATGCATTTAATGTTGTGTGTTACCCTTTCGCACACAGCAGGCACCGCACAACAATGAGCTAAGCACAACAAATTGATGCTTACCAGAATAAGGTTATCAGCCATAAAACCATGATTATGTCACATGTACCATTTCTGGAATCCTGCTTAAATCAGCTTAGAATTCACTTAGAAAAAAAAATTATGCTGAACTTCTGACGTCACTCTTTAGGGCTCGTGAATAAAGCCTGCCTGACGTACCTTCGACAAAGCACTCAATTTCATATAGGAGCTTCTAAGTACACATACCCAAGCAGCAGACGCTCGAAAATACAGGAGCGAGCTGACCAAATGTCACCACCTCGTCCCATAAACACATACAAAAGCGTACGTCTCTTCATCTTGTATCCATTGAAACCATTGGGCACTGGATTATACACACTCATAAGGCACCTACTCTGGATAAACAGACTTGCTGCAATCAGATATTTTCTCTAAGTATAAGCAGCTAAAGCTTTTGAACCCCAAGAAATACTGTAACTTTATCACTAAGGTCCTCACCACAATCCTCTTCATCAACAGATGATGAGTCTTCTGGACCGAATCGGCAGTCAGGTCGACCATCACATCTTGCTTGTCGTGAGACACACGCCCCATTTCTACAATCGAAGTCATACTCCGATTGGCAGAAAGTTGTATCTGTTAAAGACACCAAAACGGGCAGTGTCGTCACCATTTTTACGAACTAACAATTTCGTCGAACTAACAAAATCTAAATTATATTAATGTATTTGTTTACAACTTATTTAATAGTTTACAGTGAGCTGGACATAACGTACAATATTATCGTAAGTGCGCATGACCAAAAAGTAACTATATATTTGCAGTATTTTGTTCAGTCGGTGAACATTTAAAGTTGTGTTAAAAAGTGTATAAACAAAAATGTTCGCTTCGTTTCCCTATTATATAGAGTGAGTGTCGATGATTTGTTTATCATTTCATTTTTAACATGTTTCGTGGGGTTGGTTGGAAGTAGCGCAAGAAACTCTTGAAAGTAGAATCATTGAAAAAAAAGTTTAATTTCGAACACTTGAAACATGTCAAGTAGAATCATTGAAAAAAACTTAATTTCGTCTAACTTCACTTCCCAAACATTAAATTTTACCATGTTTATTATAGTTAAACTTCAATGTGTGTCAAGTACAAGCTGTGGTATTACCATTGGAGCCGTGGAGTTGTAGAAGAAATGCCCGTCTTTGATAGGTGTCTTGATTTGTGAAACGGACATAAATTGTACTCGATGAGGTAAATAAAATAGACTTCGGGTATATGGTTCCACTTAGTTGAAAGGATGCTGTGTGCCCATCAAGAATGGTGCCAGTTATGTTAACTAAGTCATTACTTCCCATGTAAAATCTTTGTATGGACACCAGCACCACAGTTACCCAGTCTTCAGCCCTGATCGCCCACTGGCAATTTATAAAACTAAGAGCTATCAGTGGATAGCCTGGTGACTTCAGATAGACTAGTGTTGTTCCAATTAAAATGTTTGGTGGACCACAGTAATCTGAAAGAGAAGAAATGAAAATCATCGGATACCTGTAATGTGCGGGTTTAAATCTTCACTTGAGACATTTATTTGAATGATGGAACCTGAAATACTATGAACAAAAAGAACCAGGGTTTACAGCGCAATTGACAAAGAACTTTAATACGCATCATGGGTTGTTTTTTTTCAATTGACGAACGAAATAACTTGAAGCTGACTGGAACCTTGTTGTGATAATGAAGTCCAATTTGTATCAACTGTGGCTCCGCACAATAATGATATGCTAAATTAATACCCTTACAACCACAACTCGTCAGAGATTAACACATGTCGCTACCGCCGCAAATCCTCATACCTCAACCATGCAAAGTTTCAAATCCAATTTCATAAAACTTTCCACAATTATCTCATCACGTATGCAAAAAGACGTAAACAGAGTTTCAACAGAATTCAACAAAGGACAATTTGTGTAGATTTGTTCGCATGTTTTAATCTAAAATCGTGTTATCCCATAACTCCCGTTCTTCTTTCCAAATACAATAAAAATTCAAACAAGTTATTTTTCAATGTATTTGTATAGACGATGTGACCTCTGACGTCACACGAAAACCATAACATGATTCGCGCGCATACCGCCGGGCAAAATCTTTGTGTTTTGGCAGCCAGGTAGAAAGTGTATGCAATCTTACCATGACTACGTGTCTTTTTGCCCGGCGAAACATGACGTATACAGAGTTTTTTCAACAGAGGGCAGTTTGAATGTAAACTTTGGTCACATCAGCTATGCAGTTATAACGGGTGCGTTCGTTTAACTTCCCTGGGTCGACCCCGGTGTGTGGCGGTTTTTTTTCCAGGACGAACGTGGGTAAATATCTGCACACGTTCGTTCTGGGAAAAAAAAATACGCCGCACACCGGGGTCGACCCGGGGAAGCTAATCGATGCACCCAATATAAGGAAGTTACTGTCAGATTTATATCTGAATTGTCGTCGAGTTCCGGCAATTTCAAGGAACATTCGCGCCCATAATAAGTGACCTCGCACAGTTACCCTTGCCGTCAGCTGAAATTGAACTTTCGATTAACTATGCGAGATCAGTGCGATATCAGTGCGATATCAGTGCGAGATCACACTCAATAGTGGACGCGGCACAAAAATGCTTGATTTCGTTGTATGGATCTGATCCTTCTAAGATCCTTGTAGGAGGATCAAGTGTAAACGCGGTGTACGATGTCATATTGACCCAACCACAGGTTAGGAGTCAAGCTTCTCCCTTACACTGTTTCGTGATCCATTTTTATACAGCAAGCACCGCAAGGTTAGCATACATTAATTTGTGTGCGATACAGTATTTAAGTAGCGAGTTGTAGTGCAGTATGAAGCACAAAATCGGCTGATTATGCGGCTCTACAAGGCCCAATGTCATAAAGCTGCTTATGGACAACAATGAGCTAAGCACAACAAATTCACCAGAAAAAGGTCATCAGCCAAAAGACCGAATTGTTCATGTACCATTTCTGGCTGGAATCATGCTTCATTCTGCTCAGCATGAATTCGTTGTTTAGAAAACATTTTCTGCTTAAGCAGCTCTATGAAATGGGGCCAAGCTTCTAAAAGTCTATGAACATCTGACGTCACTCTTCGAGGCTCATGAATAACACGGGAGACTGGCATTGCCTGCCTGGCAGCAGCCTGAATTACCCTCGACTTGGCACCCCAATTCGTATCAGACTTTCTTAGTCACGATACAAATACACAAGCAGCAGACGCTCGAAAGTGCAAGAGCGAGCTGACAAAAATACACCACCTCGCTCGAAGTATTCAATGAAATCATTGGGCCTGTTTTTAAGGGCCAGTCTATGACTGGTATCTTTATCTTAAATGCATCCTTGTGCACACTCTAGGTGGCGCTCGATATCAATGTCAAGCACAACATTGGTGCGCGGCCATAGGCACGTACTCTGGATGAAAAAAACTGCTGCAAATAGTTATACTATCTTAATATAAACAGCTAAAGCTTCTGAACACCCCCAAAATGGCAACTTTATTACTATAGTCCTCACCACAATCCTTTTCATCCACAGACGATGAGTCTTCTGGACCGAATCGGCAGTCATGAATACCATCACACCTTGCTTCTTGAGCGATGCAAATCCCTTTCTTACAAGCAAAGTCATCCTCCAAGTGGCAGGAAGTTGTTTCTATTACAAATACCATAATGTGAAATGTCGTCACCATTTCACGAAACGACAACTTCGTCTAACAAACAAAGTCAAAATATGTTAATCTATTTGTTTACAATTTCTTTGATGGAAACGGGACGTAACGCTCCATAGTATCGTTAATACACTAGTGCGCGTGACCGATTAATTGTTTGATTTTCAGTAGTTTGTTTAAACATAAGTACCCAGCTCTGAATAAAAACAGGTGTGACTTTTCTTAACGAGGTGATCAATTCTTTAAGTTATAATAACGTGCTTTGCTTGACAAACAGTAAAGCAGGCACGTCTCTTTTCCCCTTTTTTACCATTCAGACAACGGTTGAAAAAAATGCTTTAGCTCATTAAAAGGGTAATAATTTCTTTGAATAATATTTTTTCATCTCCGAGACAGCAGTTTCAAAAAATAAACAGTTAAACTCCACACACATCATTATTTGTTTGTTATAACACAGTCATAATTTTGTTAAAACGGCGGCGATAAAGTGTTTCAATATTGGAGGCGAAAATTATTTGTCCTTGTTGACCACAAATTTAATTGTTGTCCTTCCTTGTACGTTCATTCGGGAACGTAAGTCATTCAATCTTGGGTTAACTTGTTTCCTTTGGAGATTGTGAAGAATTTTGTGCCAATTTGTTCATCATCTTCCTCCAAGGTTTCTTTAGGTTTGTTTGAAGCAGCGCAAGTCATTCTCGAAAGGCGTGTGGAAATATTGTTTTTTTTAAGAAGTGTTTAATTAACGATTGGAAATAATTGCATCTAAGTTAAATTCCCAAACAATAAACTATTTCGATAAATAAATTGTAATGTTTCTGTTACAATCAGTGGTATTACCATTTGTGCCTTGAAGTTGTAGAAGAAAACCCCTTTCTCGACCAATTTCGTCAGCTGCAAAGCGGATAGAGGTCAATGAGGTAAATGCAATTGACTTCAGTCGTCTGATTCCAATTAGTTTAATTGACGCGTTGTGTCCATCAAGAAGAATGCCATTAATGTAAACAAAGTCAAATCCCCCGTGTAAAAATCTTGTATGGACACCACCACGGACACCCAGTCTGGAGCCCTGATCTCCCACTGGCAATTTACTGAGTTAGGATAGTCCTCTGGGTAGCCTGGTGATGTCAGATAGACTGGAGCTGTTCCAACTGAAATGTTTGGTGAACCACAGTTATCTGAAAAAGAAGAAATACAAATCATCGGATGCCTGTAATATGTGGGTTTAAATCTTCACTTTGGGATATTGAGTTGAATGATGGAACCTGACATACTTTTAGAAAAGGAGGCTTTACAGCGCCAAAGACACAGACACGTAATGCTCATCATGGTTTGGCGTTTCAATTGACGAGAAGTGTATTACTATCATTGTTTTAATTATTATAACGCATACATTTGTAGCTGACTGGAACCTTATTATGATAGTAAACTCAAATATGTAGCAACTAATGCTTGAATAATGCCCTTACTACAACAACGCGGTCCTTTTCAAAACCAACTCCTCGTCAGAGATTTACGCTTCCACCGCAAACCTCATACTCCCACTATGCAAAGTTTCAATTATGTTTAAAAAAAAATGACACAGAAATGTAATAGTCATGTTTCAATTGATGGGAAAGGTGGCATTGATTTTAATAATTATACAGAATTAATATGTAGCTGACTGGAACCTTACTGTAATGTGATAGAAAACTCAAATTTGTATCACTTGTGGCTCTGTACAATAACTATACACTGTTATTTCGGTTGTGTAAAATCTTACACGACTTGTGTAAAATTTTACACAACCCCTGTTTACTATATGAACCTAGCAACTGTTGTGTAAACGGTTTACACAACCCAAGTTGTGTAGTTTTTAAACAACAGTTGTGTGATAATTGTACACGATTATGTGTTAAAGTTTTTACACAACTAGTTGTGTAAACGGTTTACACATTAATTGGTTAAAAATTACACAATTAATTACACAACTTGTGAACAATTTTACACCCCCCCCCCTGTTTACTAAATGTAGTTTTTAAACAACAGTTGTGTGGTAAGTGTACACAATTATGTGTAACAGTTTTGGTAGCTGTGTAAGCAGTTTACACAATATTTGGGTATACTTAATTACACATCATTTTGTAAAATTAAATTCTACAAAATTATGTGTAAAGTACCAAATTAGCTATTATTGTGTAAACTGCTTACAGAACAATCAGTTAATTTGTTTTCACAATTATAGTTGTTCACAATGTATTACTATTTAGTTGTGGAATGCCCATTTTTAAGTAAAGTGTAGACACATAATGAGAAAATAATTCAGCAACTTGTTTTTAATGATATTTAAATGAATTTTATTGGCCAAAACTACACCAACCATACATTTATTCACCACAACTGACAATAACAATGTGCTGGTCACCAGCCAATATATCGACCTCATGTTGACAAATTGCTTTGCGCAACAAGCAGGTTTTTAATACTGCTTGTTTATTCTGGGAACAACCATTATTATGGAACAACTGCGAATTTCAAGAGCAACACGCTGTGTCTTGTCACTTAGACAAACAGTAATTTAGTTATAAAATGACGCAAAAAGGAATACAACATGACAAACAAACTGTCCACTTGTCAAACATCCAGCTTCCCCTTGTAAATACTGTTTTGCAGTCAATAGTTCATTTTCAACTCTCCAATGAAACAAATATTGTTCATCTACTCGGTCCATCTAGATAGTCATGTTGGTAGTTCAAGGGAGCTGGTTTTTGCTATTCTTCTTGCATTTCCTAACAGTACAAGCGTGTACTGAACAGTGTGGCTGGTAGTTCATGATTGTTCTACATCCAGCACATAATGATATCCATAGCTTGACGTTCAGAATTCAACTAGTATTCATCCTGAACTAGTTTGGGCTGTAGCAAGTTCCACCAAGTGAGAAGGATGAATGGCAGTTGCCAGTGGCTGGTGCTTCAAATGCAGGAGTGTTGACCTTGTAGTGTTGGATATCTGTTACGTACCACCCTGTTTAAAAAGAAAGACAGTTTTGAAATAGTCTGGATGAACAGATACTTAACACACAATCAAGTAGCTGAGAGTAGGCCTACTACTACAAAAAAACCATGAGGGGCCACTAGCTCAGTCCCACCAGCACCACTTGCTGAGCCATAATGCATAATTGTTTTTCCAGTTGCTTTGCATTTTTTCACAATGAACGAGTCCAAAATTCCCTGCAATGTTTTGCAGTTAAAATTTCTTTGCATAATACCAAATAATTCCATACCGAATAAAAATTTTCAAGCCCTAATTAAAGCCCAAATAAATACTATTTTCAGCTAAACAGAGTTTGCCAGAAAAATCTACGTCAAATCGTGAGAAGGTATATAAAAGAAAATGTCCATGAATTGTTCAAGCCTTCACACAATGCTGTGCATGTGAGACCATGGAGCACTCCGAAACACATGCGGGTTGTTTGTGTGTGTGGTGCACGGGGGGACTAAAAATCAATATTTGTATACATGTACTCTGAGATAGGTCGAGTTGACGGAATAGACATTATTGATACTAGTCGGAAAATACAGCAAAACTGACTTGGATAACTAACGTTAAAACTGTCAAACTTATTTTTACAAGTGTTTGCATTTAATGACCGAAATTCTCATGGGTTGACGTCTCTCTTGGGCCCAATATGGATCTGACTACGGAGGGTTAAAAATCTTATGCAAACTTTAAATTTTCGCTGCACAGTGTGCAGTGTTGTAACAATGGCCTTTACGGCCCGCGTAACGCGTTGTCTTCGACGAGGTAAAAACTTATAATTTTATGCTAATTTACCGAAAGCCAACTGACAAATACCCACACAAAATGGTCCTTATTACGGTACTCTTCGTTAAAACCAGTGAATTGTTATTTACTTACCGCCACAATGAACAAAATATTCGGCTCCTCACTGCTTTTGTCGACAGTAGCGGCAAAGTACGTCAGCCATTTTGTTTTGTCCGTTAAATTGTTTGCCAAGCAGAGGTACTTCGTGATTGGTTGCTTTCTGATCACGTGCTTCAAAGTTTACACAATAGTTACATTACATTACACAACTAGCATTGTACACAACTTTGAAATGAGTCACAACGTTGTGTACAAATTCACAAGTTGTTAAAAAAAGATTTTACACAACGTTTTTTTACACAGCAGAATTACAGTGTACACTTTAATATAGGTTTTCTCGGTCAAATTCGGCAAATGAGCAGCCAATTTCATTTTCAGGCGCTCGAATTAAAGTTATTTTGCCTCACCGGTTTTTACTGCGTTTCAAATTCAGAATTCGGTCATTCAATTTCATCATACAATTTAGCAAAGCTGGTTCGACTAGAGATTTTGCTGATTTAATCATTTTCAATTTCGTAAAGAGGCAATCAATTTCGCTCACGGAGGATTCCAATAAGTACGACTAAAGAATTACGAATAAACATCGAATGACCCTTTTTTAGTAGCATTCGATTTCATGCGAAATAGAATAGGCTGGTGGTTAAATTGGCTGCTCATTTTCCGAAATTGACCTAGAAAACCTATAATACCCTTACAACAACGTGGTTCTTTTCATAAGCAACACTACTCGTCAGAGATTTACAGAAGTCGCTATACCACCGCAAACTTCATACTCCACCTATGCAAAGTTTCAAATCCAATTTCATAAAACTGTACTCAATTATTTCATCACCTTTGCAAAAAGAAGTTAACAGAATTTGAAAAAATACGCAAGGGAAAAATTTGTGTTGGTTTTTCGCATGTTTCAATTTAAAATCGTATTATCACATAACTCCCGTTTGTTTTCAAAATGCTAATACAACTTAGCAAACAAGTGTACCTTTACATAGTCAATAATGACATTGTACTTACGTTAAAGGCAGTGGACACTATTGGCAGTTACTCAAAATAATTGTTACCATAAAACCTTACTTGATTACGAGTATGGGGAGAGAGGTTGATAGTATAAAACATTGTGAGAAAAGGCCCCCTCTGAAGTAAGGTAGTTTTCGAGAAAGAAGTTATTTTCCGCGAATTTGATTTCGAGACCTCAGATTTAGAATTTGAGGTCTCGAAACCAAGCATCTTAAAGCACACAACTTGGTGTGAAAATGGTGTTTTTCTTTCATTATTATCTCGCAACTTCGATGACCGATTGAGCTCAAATTTTCACAGGTTTGGTATTGTATGCATTTGTTGAGTTACACCAAGTGAGAAGATTGGTCTTTGACAATTACCAATAGTGTCCACTGGCTTTAAGGAGAATGGATGAGAAAGTGTAGAGTGTCGTGGCCGAGTGGATAAGAGCACCGAACTCAAGCTCTGATGCTTCTGTTCAGCAGAGTGTGAGTTCGAATCCCGGTCGTGACACTTGTGTCCCTGAGCAAGACACTTAACTATAGTTGCTTCTCTCCACCCAGGGGTAAATGGGTACCTGTGAGGGCAGAGGTGGTTCTTGTGATTGGTTTAGCCGAGTAGCGCATGTATTTGTCGCACAGGCTGTATACTCCCCAGGGAGCTGAGATGGTTTAAAGAATGATTTAAGGCCCGGTGACCAGGGGTAATATTGTCGGAAGCGCTTTGAGACGCCCTCCGGCGTGAAAAGCGCTATATAAAAACGGTCTATTATTATTATTAGATTCGTGAATAGAATGTACAGTGAGTGAGTACATTGTGTTCACGAATCTAAAACTTTTAGAGTCTCTCTGGCTTAAACTATTTCCCCCATTGGTTATGTGACGTGTACGTTTTATATTTATTTTACAAAATGTATAGGCATAATGTAGTGCTTGCAACATAATCGAGTACAATGTCAGTTTGCTCCGCTTACAACAGATTGTGTAACTAAAAAGATTTTTCTAAGCTGGAAAATGTTATTGTAAAATGAAACATAACATATTTTCAGCTGTGTTTTGTTGCACTTCATACTATCACGAACAACACGTGGCGCAATCACTGAACCGTGACTATATGCACCGCAGTGCACCGCATACAGTGGTGACGTGGATCAAAAATAATGATTTTTTGAAATAATAAACTTTGAATTTTTATAACTCAAGAATGGATGCCGTCATCATGACCTAACTATAACACATTATTCCACTCCTAATGCATATCTAACTATGTGCGAAGTTTCAAGTTCATACGAGTTTGGGAAGTGTGCTTTTGTTCGAGGACAAGGGACGAAGAGAAGAAGAAGATGAAAATCTGTATTGTTTTATTTATTTGTTTGTACTAAAGTTTTGTTTAATCCGGCAGTTTATTTTAGCAAGACCACTCCTAATTGCTTGGGCCTTATACTTTAACCATTCTGTTTTCTTTGAATGTTTTGTATTGTAACATCCATGTCTGTGCATGGAGGTAGAAATAGATTAGTTTACGTAACGTCCTTTCCTACTAGAGAAAGTTTAAAAGGGCTTATGTTATTCCAGAGATTTTTTTTCTTCCAACTATTTAACTCAGAAAAACTTAGATAGTTGTTTTAACAAATAATCAAAACAATTGATGATTATGCTAAGTTCAAGAAGTAATAGATATTATAATACTGACGTGAATTCCGTGGGCCCAAAACGCCCTTCACCCGCGGGGAGTGGTCGATCGATGTAACGTCTCTATTCTTCTCGGTGTTTAACCAAAACATGACCAATGTTCGTCATTTTGTACTGTTGTTTTCTCACATAATTAAAAGTCCCATGAATCACTGAAGTAGGTGGCCATCTCAGTGAAACTTCGTCTTCAATTCCACATTGACCACTAAGCCATCAGAAGGGTAACATTTGAACAATTTGACGCCGAAGATTGAGAGGAAATCATTTTCGCAGCGTTCTGCATAAATAGAGCTATACAGCTCTAAATAATAGAGCTATATAGCTCTATGCATATCACGCTATGGCACAGAGTACAATAAACTTGGCAGCATGCCACCAAATAAATGATGCCTAATACACTACACGTGTACGACACACGTGTTACGCACAACCAATGGGGAAATTTCGTAGTTCTTCATACATGAAATTATGAATTTTCAAACTCGATTTTGAACCAGAAGACGAGATCAAAATGGGATCATGTCTGCGAGGCATTTACGGAGTTTTTAACGAACTTTCCGATAAAGTGTCGATTGTAACAACCCATCAAGTAGATCAAAAGTTATGATTTTTTGAAATAATAAACTTAGAAAATTCATAACTCAAGAATTGATGACGTCATCGTGACGTAACTCAAACGGTTTCTTCTCCTGATAAATATCTAACTATGTGTGAAGTTAGAAGTTCATACAGGTTTGGAAAGTGTGCTTTTGTTAGAGGGCAAGGGACGGAGATGTATTTTTGAAGAAAAATATACAATTGCAAACTTTGACCTTCCGGTACGAAGGGAAGAAGGGGTCATACGATTTTGACGTTAACTTTTCAAATGTAGTCCCAGTCTTGATCTATCAGATGCGTAATTATGAATATCATAACTGTAAAATTCGAAGACATATAGGGAAAAGCAAATGGTCACTTTTTGAACCTAAAAACCTTGTAATTCGACACCTGATGACGTCATCATGACGAAACTAAAACGGTTTCATCTACTAATGAATATCTAACTATGTGTGAAGTTTCAAGTTTATGTGAGCTTAGCAAGTATGTCTTTGTTAGCGGACCAAAACCACGGAGAAGAAGACGAAGTAAAAAAAAACTAGATATAGTGTTTGTAGAAACAAACACTAGGTGTTCGGCTATTGTTGGGTCAGTGTTTGAATAAATGAAACAAGTATTGTTGATAGCACGTCAAATTACAAAGAAATCAAAACCAAACAGTTTTCTCGATGTGTAATAATTTTATGGAAAAATTATCAAAAAGTGTACATTTCAACCTAAAAGCCTTAAAATAATGCCTTTTCAAAGCATTTTACAGGCTCTTCCAGTTTAAAAAGGTCAAAAAGTCAACAGAAGGTCACCAACATACCCATTTTTGTGGAATACGGGAGGCCCTTTCATATGATGTATAGATTGTCAAAATAATTTTTTTTATTCAAGGAAACGTGAACTGATGAATAATGGCGACTGGAGAAGAGACTAACTAACCAGTAGGGAAATGTTTGTTGAAAACGCCTTGAAAACAGACTACGTACGTAAAGCCCTTTCATATGATGTATAGATTGTCAAAATAGCTTTTGTGGTTCAGGACATAGGAACTTATGCATAATGACGACTAGGAACTTATGCATAATGACGACTGGAGAAGAGACTAACTAACCGAAAGGGAAATGTTTGTTGAAAACGCCTTGAAAACAGACTACGTACGTAAAGCCCTTTCATATGATGTATAGATTGTCAAAATAGCTTGTGTTGTTGAGGACATAGGAACTTATGCATAATGACGACTAGGAACTTATGCATAATGACGACTGGAGAAAAGACTAACTAACCGGAAGGGAAGTGTTTGTTGAAACACCTTGAAAACAGACTACATACGTAAAGCCCTTTCATATGATGTATAGATTGTCAAAATAGCTTTTGTGGTTGAGGATATAGGAGCTTAATGCATAATGACGACTGGAGTAGAGACTAACTA
This sequence comes from Asterias amurensis, assembly GCF_032118995.1. Taxonomy (NCBI): domain Eukaryota; kingdom Metazoa; phylum Echinodermata; class Asteroidea; order Forcipulatida; family Asteriidae; genus Asterias; species Asterias amurensis. Next base: position 17,392,854 of record NC_092657.1, on the reverse strand, counting down.
ACCGGAAGGGAAATGTATGTTGAAAACGCCTTGAAAACAGACTAAAATCGAGGCTATTTATAGGAGAAAAAAAAAATTAAATACAAAAATAAATAGTACAAATTTTGGTCGCCACGTGGTCTCCCATCAAAATACTGACTGGGCCCGATTTTGCTAAACCTCAGTGACCGGACGAGAACCGGTGTTATCAACGCAGTATGGTCGTAGATAAAAACCAAGTAATTAATTTTGAAGAAAATTGACATTGTGTTGAGAACGCCTCGAACGCAGACTAACACGATCAACACGTGGTGCAGAGCGTGGTTATGCTCCTCAATGCACCGCATACTTCTTACACGTGGTGATCGCAATGCACCGCATACTTACACGTGGTGACCGCAATGCACCGCATGCTTACACGTGGTGACAAAGTATATGTACATGTAATCATGAAATCTTTATGCGCAATCAATGGGAGAATTTTGTAGTTCTTTATACATGAATTTTGAAATTTTCAACCTCTCTTTTGAGCCGGAAGACAAAATCAAAATGGGGTCATGTCTGTGAGGCGTTTACGGAGTTTTTAATGCCCTTCCCGATGATGTGTTGATTGTAAAAATCCCTCATGTAGATTTAAAGTTATGATTTTTTGAAATAATAAACTTTGAATTAGTGTATCTCGTCAACTGATGACGTCATCGTGACGTAACAACTTTTGTATCATCTACTGGTTATTGTCTACATGTGTGCAAAGTTTCAACTTAATGCAAGCTTCGCATCTATGCTTTTTCTTGCGGACAATCGACAGCGAGAGGAAGAAGAAAAACCAAAAAAAAAGAAAAAAACGAACAATAACAAAGAGATGTTCGGGCTGTTACCCGAACACCTAAAAAACCGAACAAAATCAATGAGTTGTTCGGGCTTGCCCGAACACCTAAAAAAAAAAAAAAAAAAAACGAACAAAATCAAAGAGTTGTTCGGGCTGTTGCCCGAACACCTAAAAAAAAAGAAAAATAGAGATTGAGAGTTTGTGAACAAACTCAAGGTGTTCGGTTTCCGGGAGTAAAAGCCTGGATTAAAAAACAAATATTATACCTTGCTTTGTTCTCAAGATTTGTAATAAATGATTCAAATTGCAAAACTGTCAAAACAACATGATTACGTCATCTAGTAAAAGTGTATGTTTGGTGACGTCATCGGTAATATTTGTTTTAAACCAGACCTTTGCCAGACTTGTATGCTGTGATGGTAAAGCATCAAAGGATGTATATTTCAACCTAAAAGGCAATAAACAACGCCCTTTCAAATCATTTCACAGTCACTTCCGGTTTAAACAGTTCAAAAGGTCAACGAAAGTTCACCAACATATCCATTTCTGTAAAGTACGTAAAGCCCTTTCATATGATGTATAGATTGTCAAAATAGCTTATGTAGTTTAGGTTTTATGAACTTAGGAAATATTGACGACTGTAGAAAAGACTGCAAGGAGCATGTATGTTTTAACCGCCTTGAACGAAGACTATTCTTCATGAAGCTTTTTCGCGCTCTATGGATGATCACTGGAGCGTGACTCTGCTGCACCGCTAATACACTACACGTTATGTGTATCCCTACGTGCAATGTTTATGCACATACCAATGGGGATTTACGTTGTTCTTTAGACGTGAATTTTGAAATTTTCAACCTCTCTTTTGAGCCGGAAGACAACATCAAAATGGGTCATGTCTGTGGGGCGTTTACGGAGTTTTCAATGACGATTCCGATGATGTTTCGATTGTAAGTATCCCTCATGTAGATCAAAAGTTATGATTTTTTGAATATTCATAACTCAAGAATTGATGACGTCATCATGACGTAACTCACACGGTTTCTTCTCCTTTTAAATCGCTAACTATGTGTGAAGTTTCATGTTCATACGAGTTTTGAAAAGGCGCTTTTGTTAGCGGACAAGGGACGCTGAGAAGAAGGAGAAGAAGAAGAAGTATGAAGAAAAAGAAAAAAAAAACGAATAAAAATAAGAGGTGTTCCGGGCTGTTGGCCCGAACACCTAAAAAACTGAACAATAACAAAAGGTGTCCGGAGCTGTGCTCTGCTCCGAACACCTAACTAGATATAGTGTTTGTAGAAACAACACATCAAAAAGTGTACATTTCAACCTAAAAGCCTTTAAATAATGCATTTCCAAAGCATTTTATAGCACTTCCGGTTTAAAAGGTCAAAAGGTCAAGAGAAGGTCACCAACATACCCATGTTTGTGAAGAACGTGAAGCACTTTCATATGATGTAAAGATTGTCAAAATAGCTTTTGTGTTTGAGGAAATGTGAACTGATGCATGTAAATTACCATAGAATTATTATATCGAGAAAACTGTTTGGTTTTGATTTCTTTGCAATTATTTTGACGAGCTATTAACAACACGTTTTCATTGATTTAAACACTGACCCAACAATAGCCGAACACCTAGTGTTTGTTTCCACAAACACTATATTTAGTTTTTGTTTTGTTTGTTAGGTGTTCGGGCAACAGCCCGAACAACTCTTTGTTAATGTTGTTTTTTTTTTTTTTTTTTTTTTTTTTCTTCTTCCTCTCAGAGTCGTTTGTCCGCAAGAAAAAGCATAGATGCGAAGCTTGCATTAAGTTGAAACTTTGCACACAGGTAGACAATAAGATGATGCACAAGTTGTTATGTCACGATGACGTCATCAGTTGACGAGATACACTAATTCAAAGTTTGTTATTTCAAAAAATCATAACTTTTGATGTGCATTAGGGATTTTTACAATCAATACATCATCGGAAAGGGCATTAAAAACTCCGTAAACACCACACAGACATGACCCCATTTTGATTTTGTCTTCCGGCTCAAAAGAGAGGTTGAAAATTTCAAAATTCACGTCTAAAGAACAACGTAAATCCCCCGTTGGTATGTGCATAAACATTACACTTACACACAACGTGTAATGTATTAGCGGTGCGGGAGAGTCACGCTCCAGTGATCATCCATAGAGCGCGAAAAAGCTTTATGTAGAATAGTCTTCGTTCAAGGCGTTTAACCTTTTGACCTTGTCTTCTGGTTCAAATCAAATTTATTGTATATTATCTACGACCGTACTGTGTTGATAACACCGGTTCCCGTCAGATCACTGAAGTTAAGCAAAATCGGGCTTGGTCAGTACTTGGATGGGAGACCAATTGGCGACCAAATTTTGTATTATTTATTTTTTTATTTTATTTTTTCTCCGATAAATAGCTTCGTTTTTAGTCTATTTTCAAGGCGTTTTCAACCATCATTTCTTTTCCGGTTAGGTATTCTCTTCTTCAGTCGTCATTATGCATAAGGCTCCAACCACAAAAGCTATTTTAACAATCTATACATCATATGAAAGGGCTTTAAGTACGTAGTCTGTTTTCAAGGCGTTTTTAACGAACATTTCCCTTCCGGTTAGTTAGTCTCTTCTCCAGTCGTCATTATTCATCAGTTCACATTTCCTCGACCACAAAAGCTATTTTGACAATCTATACATCATATGAAAGGGCCTTACGTACTGAACCGGAAGTGCCTGTAAAATGCTTTGAAAGGGCACTATTTAAAGGCTTTTAGGTTGAAATGTACACTTTTTGATGCTTTACCATAAAATTATTTCACATCGAGAAAACTGTTTGGTTTTGATATCTTTGCAATTTGACGAGCTACCAACACTTTCTTCATTGATTCAAACACTGACCCAACAATAGCCGAACACCTAGTGTTTGTTTCTACAAACACTATATCTAGTTGTTTTTCTTATTCTTCTCCGCGTCGATTGTCCGCAAGAAAAAGCAGAGTTGCGAAGCTTGCATTAAGTTGAAACTTTGCACACAGGTAGACAATAACCAGTACACGATGCAAAAGTTGTTACGTCACAATAACGTCATCAGTTGACGAGATACACAAATTCAAGGTTTATTATTTTAAAAAATCATAACTGTTAATCTACGTGAGGGATTCTTACAATCAATACATCATCGGAAAGGTCATGTTCAGATTTAACAAATCTATAGCCGACGCCTGTTGGATGCGCCTACATACAGCACGAATGAAACAGTAATGAGAATGTCATGTTTACGCTGTTGTTATGACTCCGGCCGTGCGTATTATTCACTGAATTGGCGCGGTGCCAAGTTTTACGCTGTACCGATGATCAAATGCATCTAACAATATGGCGGAACTTACGCGACGGAAACGAATGCAAATGAATTTTCGGCGTCAAATTGTTTCCTTTTTGCACTTCTGATGGCATAATGGTGAAGGTGGAATTGAAGACAAAGTTACGCTCAGATGGCCAGCTACTTTAGTGGTTCGTAAGACTTATAATTACGTGAGAAAATACAGGCAGAAAAAGACGGCATTGGTCGTGTTTTTATTAAACACAGAGAAACAGAGACGTAAAATTGATCAACCAGTCACCAAAAGTGAAGGGTGCTTTGGACCGAATTAACGGCAGTATACACGGTGATAATGGTAAGCTTTGTGTGAAAATCAATGCTTTCAGTGTTGCCCGAACACCTAATAAGAGGTGTTCCGGGCTGTTGGCCCGAACACCTAAAAAAACAAACAATAGCGACAAGGGCAACAATAACACCAAACATTAACACTATGGTCCTCACCACAATCTTCTTCAACCACAGATGATAAGTCTTCTGGACCGGATCGGCAGTCAGGATTACCATCACACATTGCTTCTGCTGCAGGAATACAAATCCCATACGTACAATCGAAGTCATGCCCCAGCTGGCAGGAAGCTGTGTATATTACAAAGACCAAAATGTGAAATGTCGTCAACATTTTCACGTAAAAACCAATATCGTCGAACTAGCAAAATTAGAATAATCTATTGGTTGACAATATCTTTGATAAGATACGAAAACGGGACATAACGCTCCATGGTATCGTTAAACCACTTATGCGCATGACCGATCAATCACTTGATTCTCAGTATTTTGTTTATCCATTGATACTCAGCTCTGAATAAATACAGGTGTGACTTTTTTAACGAGGTGATCAATTCTTTAAAACTGCTTTGCTCGACGAACAGTGCAGCAGGCAGGTTACGTGTGTGAACGTGTTTCAACGATCGTATTTTTTGTTACCTACAACTTTATGCGGAACTTATGAGCCACACGCTGGCATACGTCGAGAGTTTTTGTGGATGCACACGACTTCGCCTTACAACGACCTCGCCTTTCAACGACGTATTTCAGCGTTATTCAGCGTGCTCTTAACTTACACAAAACTTACCCAAAACTCATTCGACGTACGCCACCGTATTCGCCAAAAATGCCATACGTCGGCATAGTATACAGTGCTAACACACATTGGTGTATGGGTAAACAAAGCAAAACGAATATTTTTTATCTCCGATGCAAACTTAATATATTTTATATCTCGTTGGTTACCGCTGCCAACACAAATGATTCGAACTGCCTCTAGCTACTGGGCAATCTCGGTAGTCTATTTGGTAAGACACTGCTCTATAATTGCAAGGGTTGTTTGAAGCAGCGCAAGTCATTCTCGAAAGGCATGTCGAACTATTGTTTGTTAAGAAATGTTTTATTAACAATTAGAAATAATTGCATCTAAGATAAATTCAACAAACTATTTCTATAATTAAATTGTAATGTTTCTGTTACAATCAGTGGTATTACATTTTTTGGTGCCTTGAAGTTGCAGATGAAATCCCCTTTTTGAAACTGAACCGTCAGTTGTAAAGCGGACAACAATTGTCGAAAATGGGGTAAATGCAATGGACCTCAGTCGTGTGATTCCACTGAAATCAAGTGACGCGATGATTACGTCAAGAACGGTGACATGAACGGAAACAATGTCATAACCCTCCTCTGTGGAAAAATCGTGTATAGACACAAACACGGATACCCAGTCTGGAGCCCTGATCTCCCACTGACAATCTATTGAGTAAGGATAGCCTCTTGGATAGCCTGGTGATGTCAGATTGACTGGAGCTGTTCCAACTAAAATGTTTGGTGAACCACAGTAATCTGAAATAGAAGAATTGAAATCATTGGATGCATGTAATGTGTGGGTTTAAATCTTCACTTTAGGATATTGAGTTGATTGATGGAACCTGAAATACTATAAAAAAAAGAGCCAGGGTTATTAAACCGAAAGAATTTTAAGCTGACTGGAACCTAATTATGATAGTAAATTCACATTTGCATCAACTTAGCAAGGGGCACTTGTTTTAGGTTTTCGCACGTTTTTATCTGAAATCGTATTATCAGCACAACTCCCGTTTTTCTTTCCAAATACTAAAGAGCTTTGCAAACAAGTTAACTTTGACAAAGTCAATAATGACATTATACTTATTGCTTGGGTCGCCGTATTGTACTTTAGCACTTACAAATATATGATCAACAATTTACGGTTTTTATTGTAATTTTGGCCAAAATAATTGATTGAAAATTAGCATGACAAAACTATTGCAGTGATTATTCTAGGTAAATTCGAACCACTGTAGAGCAGGCTTTAAACACACTAAAATTGCCCCGGAACATGGCATGCGTTTTTTATTCAAATAATGCACTGACGACCATCACGTGATACACCTCTAACACATGCACACGCTACATTGGACCTTGATTTTGCATCTCTTTAAGCTTTTATGGGATAGTTAAACATATGTTCATCTCGTTAACTACATTTTTTTTTTTTTGATTTGTTGTGTGTTCTTTGTTGCTGATGGAAAAATCCTCTTCAAGCAATTTTTCCATAGATTCCGTCGAATTAAGATGTTGCTCTCAGTTTTTACCACAGTCAATGTCATCATCTCCGCCTTAAGGGAAAACCTTAACCACATCGCAAACCTTCGTTTAATTCTGCAGGCATTTCAAACCAGATGCGGATGCATACCCTGACTGCATGTTGCAAAGATGAATTGTAAAAAAAACATCAGTCAGAGGTATTAACGGCCCAAATGAAAAAGACAAATCAAACGACGACGCCGACGACGAGGCAACGACAACGACAATAAGATTAACAAAATCAACGATACAAAAAAAACAAAATAAAAAAATAAAAAATGCAGCGACAAGGATGACAGCAACAATAACACCAACATTATCACTGGTCCTCACCACAATCTTCTTCATCCAGAGATGATAAGTCTTCTGGACCGAATCGGCAGTCAGGATGACCATCACATCTTGCTTCTGGAGAGACACAAATCCCATTCCTACAGTCGATGTCATCCTCCAAGATGCAGGAAGTTGTATCTATTAAAGAGACCAAGGTGTGCAATGTCGTCACGAAATGACAATTCGGTCGAACTAACAAATAACAAATTATATATTTGTTGACAATTTATTTGATAAGATAAAAAAAAGGTACATAACGCTCCATAGTATCGTTAATACACTAATGCGCATGACCGATCAATTATTTGATTTTCAGTAGTTTGTTTAAAGGCATTGGACACTATTGGTAATTACTCAAAATAATTTTTAGCATAAAACCTTTCTTGGTGACGAGTAATGGGGAGAGGTTGGTGGTATAAAACATTGTGAGAAACGGCTCCCTCTGAAGGGCCATAGTTTTCGAGAAAACAGTAATTTTCATCGAATTTGATTTCAAGACCTCAGATTTAGAACTTGAGGTCTCGAAATCAACCATCTAAATGCACACAACTTCGTGTGACAGTGGTGTTTTTTTCTTTCATTAACTCGCAAAGTCGAAGACCGATTGAGCTCAAATTTTCACAGGTTTGTTATTTGACGAGGTGATCATTTGTATAAGTTATAATAACGTGCTTTGCTTAATTGACAAACAGAAAGCGGGCATGTTTCTTTCCCCATATTTTTTTACCATGTAGAAAGTAATTGAAAAAATGCTATACCTCAGTAAGAAGGGTAATATATCTTACAAACAGCAGTTTCAAAAAAGAAACAGTTAAACTCCAAACACATAGTTATTTGGTTGTTAACACAATCATAATTTTTTGAAAACGGCAGCGATAAAGTGGAGTTGGAGTTGTTTTTGTTTTTCGTTGTTTACCTCAATTTGATGTTCTTCCTTGCACGTTAATTCGGGAACGTAAGTTATTGAATGTTGGGTTAACTTATTTCCATTGAAAGTTATCACGAATAAAAATTAATAAACAAGATGGTGTTATTCCTTTGACTACATAGAATGAATATCGCCAACTTGTTCATAATCTTCCTCTAAGGTTTTTCTTTAGGTTTGTTTGAAGCAGCGCGAGTTATTCTCGGCAGGCATGTCGAACTATTGTTTTTAAGAAATGTTTAATTAACGATTAGAAATAATTGCATCTTAGATAAATTCCCAAACAATACAGTATATCGATAAATACATTTTCATGTTTATATTACAATCAGTGGTATTACAATTATTGGTGCCTTGAAGTTGTAGAAGAAAACCCCTTCTTGAAACTGAACCGTCAGTTGTAAAGCGGATATAAACTGTCGTCATCGAGGTAAATGTAACGGACTTCAGTCGTGTGATTTCGTTTAGTTCAATTGACGCGTTGTGTCTATCAAGCAGAGTGCCATCAATGTAAACAAAGTCATATCTCTCCTGTGTGGAAAAATCTTGTATGGACACCACCACATATACCCAGTCTGGAGCCCTGATCTCCCACTGGCAATCTATTGAGTTAGGATAGACTCCTGGATAGCCTGGTGACGTCAGATTGACTGGAGATGTTCCAACTGAAATGTTCAGTGAACCACAATAATCTGAAACAGAAGAAATGAAAATCATTGGATGTCTGTAATGTGCAGGTTTAGTTCTTCACTTTGGGATATTGAGTTGAATGATGGAACCTGACATACTTTGAGAAAGGAGGCTTTACAGCGCCGTTGACACAGAAGTGTAATGCTCGTCATGGGTTGGTGTTTCAATTGATAACAAAGGTATAACTATCAATGTTTTGATAATATAATAAAGAATGAAGTTGTAGCTGACTGAAACTTTATTGTGATAGTAAACTCAAATTTGTATCAACTGTACAATAATTTTGCTTATTTAATACCCTTACAATAACGTGGTTATTTTTAGAACATACACTATACTCGTAAGAGTTTTACACAAGCCGCTACCACCGTAAATCTCATACTCCCACCATGCATAATCAAATACAACTCAATAAAACTTTCCATTGTCATTTCATCACTTATGCTTGAATACGTAGACAGAATTTCAACAATATAGGTTTTCTCGGTCGAATTCGGCAAACTAGCAGTCAATTTCATTTCCATGCGTTCGAACTTAAGCTGTTGTGCCTCTCCAGTTGTTACTGCGTTTCAAATTCAGAATTCGACCATTCAATTTCGTTTTGAGTCGAGACAAATTCCTTCAGCACTCAGTTCAATTTGGCGTATCGACATTCTTTTTCGTGACACACACGCATCAAGAAGCGGTGATGAATTGCTAAATTGAATGATTATTTTGTTAAATCGAATGACGCAACATTATATTTGACTAATTGTAAAACGAAATCAAATTACCCTTTTCAGTAGCATTCGATTCCGCGCGAAATAGAATAGCCTGATTGTTAAATTGGCTGCTAATTTTCCGAAATTGGCCGAGAAAACCTATAATAAACATAGGGGGCAAGTTGTGTAGGTTGTTCGCATGTTTGAATCCGTTCTTCTTTCCAAATGCTTTGGACTAGAAAAACACAAGTTTACTTTGACATAGTAAATAATGACATTTTTTTTTTTTTTTTTTTTTTTTATTCTCTTGATGTGGAGTTGTCATACTCCGTTTATTCAACAACAATTATCAGCAACATCATACATCAATACAACAAGCTCCAATACATACTGCTTTTATATAACAGATTAAATGAGCTACGGGCTGTAATACATAGAAATTAAATTGATAACATACAAACAAGACAAGAGACAAACATATTTATATATACATTTTAGCGTGACCTAATCACGGTGATCGAGAAAAACAATGGTAGAAATTATTTTAGACAATCAAGGTTATTTATTTGTTTATTTATTTATGTATTTTTTTTCTCTTGATGTGGAGTTATACTATTCCGTTTATTCAACACCAATTATCAGCAACAGCATACATCAATACAACAAGCTCCATTACATACTGCTATTATATAACAGATTAAATGAGCTACGGGTTGTAATACATAGAAACTAAATTGATAACATACAAACAAGAACAAGAGACATAAATACTTATATATACATTTTAGCGTGACCTAATCACGGTGATCGAGAAAAACAATGGGTAGAAATTATTTAAGACATTCAAGGTTAATAAAACAAAAATAAATAAACAAAAAGGTCATAAAAAGGAACACGGTGACGGCCTTTGGTGAGAAAAGCAATTAGTAATCGAAATTGTATCATCATTAACAGTGAAACACAACGCATTACTTCTAGTGTAAATAGTTTCAAAAGATTCTGGGCTCAATCTGGTCTTTTCCATACGGAGAAAGTATTTCAAGGATTTTTTTTAACTGAATGATGATGTCAATTTCTGCTGGTCTGGAATAACTGTTGAAAACCTTTTTGCATCTTATATTCCAGATCAGTCTGAGCAGTTTAGCTACGACAATAGCCTGAACTGGTTCTAAATTATAACCAAGAATTTTATTAGAGTCATTCAAGTAATAGTGTTTGTTACCAGTATATTTTCTGAGCAGTCTTTCCACAAAGATCCAAGCCTCCGACGTGTTATAACAAAAAGTGCTATATGGGTGACTTTAATATTAACCTTCTGGACAGTGAAGAGGATAATGCTGTGCAAACATTTGTTGATACTCTAGTTTCTCAATCATTTTTCCCAACAATAACTAAACCAACAAGAATAACTATAAATAGTGCTACTTTAATTGACAACATTCTAACGAATGACTTAATGAATCATTCTGCCGGTGTTATGGAAACCGACATAAGTGACCATTTACCAGTATTTCTGATTGTTGGTAGCTCGAATAATAATGTGACAAACAGACAGAAATTTAAAAAGCGTCTAATTAACGATTATAATACTCAACAATTTATCCAACAATTAAATACAACTGATTGGAAAACAATAACTTCTCAAAACAATGTGAACGATACGTATAATAATTTCTTAGACCAAATAATCAAATTGTACGACAACAATTTCCCTCTAAAAGAAGTTAAATGCAGATATAATAAAAATAGGTCACCATGGCTCTCCGCTGGTATTTATAATTCAATCAGGAGGAAAAACTTTCTGCATAAAAAGTTCCTTAAAAATCCAACCATGCAAAACAAAGGGACTTATACTCTGTATAAGAATGAATTAAATTCTTTAATTAGAATATCAAAAAAACGGTATTTTAACTCTCAATTCGAAATCAACAAGGGTAATATCAAAGGCACCTGGAATGTGATAAATTCTGTTTTAAATAAGCGAAAATTCAAACCAAACCCTTCCTCCATTGTCGATGATGATGGTGTGACTATTGAAGGTGACAATGCAATTAGTGGTGCATTCAATTATTACTTTGCTAACATCGGTACTAAACTTGCTAACAAGCTCCCAGTTTGTAATACTCCATTCGAGTCTTTTCTTAGCGATAAATGCCACCATTCTATTTTCCTGACCCCTATTTCACCAGAAGAAATTGTTGACATTCTTAACAAGATTCCTTGTGGTAAAGCCCCAGGGTGTGATTCTTTAAGCCCTATTGTTATTAAAGAAGCTAGGTACTCATTGGCAAAACCACTTGCAAAGATCTTCAATATGTCTTTAACTTCGGGAGTTTTTCCAGATGGTCTGAAAAAAGCTAAAGTTACCCCTATCCATAAAGGTGGTGATAGAAATCTCACTGGCAATTATAGACCGATATCAGTTCTTTCGACATTCTCAAAGACCTTTGAAAAACTCATCTATACAAGGCTAATGGGCTTTATATCTAAACACAACCTCCTCTCTGAATCACAATTTGGTTTCAGAGAAAAGCGTTCTACGGAGTTAGCGACATCTTTTGTAATAAATAAATTGCTTAATGGCTTTGAAGACAACAACTTTTCTATTGGCATATTTCTAGACTTGTCTAAGGCCTTCGACACTGTTAACCATGACATTTTATTACATAAATTAGAACATTATGGAGTCCGCGGAATAGCGTTGGAGTGGTTTAAAAGTTATTTATCTAACAGAACACAAGTTGTTTCATATAATTCTACAATTTCAACAAAACAAAACATCATCTGTGGAGTGCCTCAATGCTCTGTTTTAGGACCTTTGCTATTCATTCTTTATTATTATTAATGACATCTGTAACACGTCCGATATTATATCATTTTGTCTTTTTGCTGATGACACAAGTTTAGTTCTTAGTCACAGATGCGTTGATGCAGCTGTGAACATTTAAAATATAGAAGCCGCAAAAATAAGTAAATGGCTTAAAGCAAACAAACTTTGTCTGAATTTGCTTAAATCCAATTATATTATATTCTGTCAAGCTCAACGTAGATATATTCAATCTGTACCCCTAGTTTTGGATGGTGTAGTGCTCAAACAAGTTACACAGTTCTTTCTTCTGTGTACTATTTTATGTTGTTTGTCTGTCCATAGGTTAAGGCACAAAAGCCCCTGCTTCACCCTAACCTAATTGTTGTCCTACTTTAAAAGCTTCCTAATAAATTACTATATAAATCATTGTAAACTTTCATATCCTAAGATACTAAGTAATACTGTAAGCTACTCATAATTTGAATATACTTATAAAACTTTGTAAAATGTGTAAGTTTAAATGTAGGGCAGCAATGAAATAAATGTGTGTGCAAAAAGTGATTCATCCCTAGTAACCTTGACATTATTCCACAGTGGAACTTCCATGGCTTCCCAAATGCTGGTAAAATTGCATAAAAGCTTCCCTCCTGCGTACTTAAAAGCAACGATAAGTTCATGGTAAAACGGGGTGATTTGAAGATTCTTACGAATGTTAGCAAATATGTATCATTCTAAATGATCGTCTGCTCCGGCACATTTCAACCAGTAATCAAAATACATATACATTTTCCATTTACCTTCAGAGGATGGGTACCGAACTAACCATTGAAGCTTAAGACTCATTAGTTTACTCTCAATATCCAAAAGGCCCATTCCCCCCAGTTTTGGGGGACCTATGATGGTATTTCTCTTGATTTTCTCCATTTTCCCAATCCAAAAAAATTTCCAAATAAGATCATTCATCTTTTTGATCCAGTAGTTGGGACATTCAAGCACGCTTCCCAAATAGTTAATCCCTGCTCCTGACAAATTGTTCACAATAACTACTTTACCTTTGAAATTGAGGTGACGTTTGGACCATTTGTCAAGAGTAGAGCTAATTTTGTTAATTCTGGAATCCCAATTGTCTTCAGGCGTAATGTCAGTCCCAAATATGATACCGAGAATTTTAAGTTTCTTAACAAATTTGAAACTACCAGGGCTATCAGTTCTACTTCTCCAGTTCCCTAACCAAAGACCTTTACATTTATCAACATTAAGTTTACAACCGCTACCTTTACAATAGACGTTGAGAATGTTCTGAATTACATCGAATTCCTTATTGTCACTAACAAATATATAAGTGTCGTCAGCATGTTGGATTAAACGAACACTGCATTCCCCATTGGGGGTAACAATACCTTAAGTTTAAGACTACTTCTGACTAGGGAGGCTAACCCCTCCGCACAAATGGAGTACAACAAAGGAGATAATGGGCACCCTTGTCGTATCCCTCGTTCAACCTTAACGGGAGCGCCAATAAAATTGTTCAGGATAATACTACAATAAGGATTACTGTAAAGAACTTTAATCCACTTAATCAATTTCGGTGGGATACCCATTCTGTCCATAACAGTAAACATATAAACCCAGCTAATACGATCAAAAGCTTTTTCTTGATCTATACTTAGAAGACAAGCTTGTAATTTATTTCAGTTAGCAAAATCAATAACATCTCGTAAAAGCATAATATTCTCTTGAATATTTCTAGAGGTTACCCCACAAGTTTGCTATTTGCCGATAATAATGGGCATGATTAGTTTCAATCTGTTTGTGATCACTTTAGCCAGGATTTTATAATCCACGTTGAGCAGACTAATGGGACGCCAGTTTTTCAATTCGAATCTATCGCCCACATTTTTATAAAAGAGTCTAATCAAAGCTGAATTCATAGAGTTACACATTGTACCTTTGTTAAGACAATCATTATAAACATCTATCAAATCTGTGCTAATAACATCCCAATAGGTTTGGTAGAATTCTACAGTCAGACCATCCTGCCCTGGGGACTTATTTTTGTTCATCTGAAAAATAGCTTTCCTAACTTCGTCGGCTGTAATTTCACAATCATGGTTAGACTGAATCTCTTCAGGAATTTGTTTGGTTTCTATTTTGGAAATAATGCCTTCTAGGTGGAAAGGTGATATTTCCTCTGCCTTATATAAATTACTATAGAACACATTGGCACAGTTCAACATAGTGTCTGACTGGTTAGCATAACTACCATCGTTGGTGAGTAATTTGTCGATTTTCGCATTATTTACTTGCTGCTTTTCTAGGTTGAGGAAATATTTAGAAGCTTTTTCGCCTTCATCTTTTACAGTGTTGCGGATTCTAATTTGGGCTTTTTCCACTCATTAGTCTCATAGGTTTTAAGCTCAGTTTCAATTTCATTAATAGCATCAGTGTCACAGTTTAAGCCCTTACTCAGTAAATACGCATGGCGTTTCTGTAAGTGAACGAAGTGACGTTTTTTATCAGAGGCTTTTTCTTTTCCAAAGTCCCGAATAATTTCCTTTATTCTAAATTTGCCACTTTCCCACCAGTCAGACACCTTGTCATAATTATACTTTTGTGTTCTCCAATAACTCCAAAAGGTAACAACCCTGAAGTTGCAATCTTCGTCTTTCAGCAGACTATTATTGCAAATCCATCTGCCTTGGCCGTGAGGGGTGTCAATATTACACAATTTAAGACCTGTAACTTGATGATCAGACAGACCACTGGGAATAACAGAGACCTCATTAACATTATTCAATAGATTTGACGAAATAAACAGATAATCAATTCTACTGGCTTGATTGCATCCTTTATGATAATGAGTGTAACCTTCTTTATCTGGATGAATGGTACGCCAGGAATCAACCAGGTCTTTTTCTTGAAGTACGTTAGTTAAAAATTTTTTACTACCATCTCTAATTGGATTATCAAGGTTACAGTTAAAATCCCCTCCTACAATCCAATCGTCTATACCGGTGATTTGGTCGCTAAGATTATCGAAAAATTGAGTACGTTGGTTAATCTGGTTGGGGGCATAGACAGAAGCAATGCAAAATGTATTTTTGTTCCAGTCAACTTGAGCTTTAATAAATCTACCTTCATCGTCACGTGTAATATCATCGATTTTGATGGTTTTGCCTTGAGTGTCACTTTGACACTTCCTGTTTCAACAGCATCGTCCCAAAATGATGGAGGACGACTTGACTTTCCATTTTCTTTTGTTTGACCTGATTTGGAGGCAGCTTCAGCGAAGGATTTCTTGTTCATGGTAGCCTTTGGGGGTTCAGGTTCAGGTTCAGTTTCTTTGGTTTCAGTAGTGGCTGTGTCCTCGTCGTCATGGTTCTGTTCTTCATGGTCGGAGTTTGTTGGTCTTTCCCTCGGTACATATATAACCTGAGTACTTTCTGTGTCTCGGTTGTCTTCCTGGTCAGACTCATCCGTCGTATTGTTGTACTTGTCATTTGTTCTATGCCAGTTTGCTTGGTGGCTATAACTCCCGCATACCTAACATCTCCCTCTTGCTGGGCAGTCTCTTGCAAGATGGCCGGGTTTTTCACATATCTTACACGTTCTTTGCTGCCCTCTGTATCGGACTGGTAAAGTGAACCCACCGACTTTCACATAACTTGGTACCGCTTTTTTAAGTTCTTCACCAGACAGCTTCGGACACCAGTCTCTATATATCTTCGTTGAAAACGTGGTGTTGTCTCCTGATGTTGGCCACTGTGCCGTAAGGTGAGATAGCATTTAATACTATCTGATCGCTCATCTCGTACGGTACCTTGATGTAAATTACTGCACTGTTCTGTATATTCGCCCTTTCACATTGGATAAGTTGCTTCTGGAGAATCATACCTCTATTAGTTAGTTGGACGCAGTCTTTCTCGTTGTCAAAGGACACGTTAAACCAGCCATTTTCTAGTTCAGCAATGCATTTCAATGTTGCGACCGATTGAAGCTCTTTCTGTACAGCTGTATGGATTTCTTCGGGCGTGACGCGGCTTTCCATTGATATCGTGTTAAACCTCACCGTGTTGGGCCTGTTGAGCTGACCCATGATTCAAAATGGCCGTCTTCCCGGCCTTTCTCACATACGAAATTCTGAGGCACCAGGGCTCAGAACCACCAGTATTGTTCAAACTGCACTCAAGATTTGATGTATGTCACCTACCCTACTAGGAGAAACGTCAGTCACTGTCAAAAACGGCTGATAAAACGCAATTTCACCAAAATAAACAGGAGCGATGTTGAAGCACGTCTTGCGCCCTCAACGCTTTATTTATTTATTTGTTTATTTATTATTATTTTTTTTTGGGGGGGGGGTATAACAAATTATACGAATGCAGCACATAGTCTTTCACATCTTGGGGCTGTCCGTTTGCCTCCTTGCAGGTCCCAGGACCATTATCTGCGCTTCACTTGGGCGACCGAAAAAGTAAGTGCTACCTCGTTTCGGCTACCGAAACTATCTCTCGAAACCTACCCTCTAGAAGCTACCCAAAACAACTCGAATAGGGCACCCCTAGTTGCTCGAACGCTATAGTACATCTCGTAGCCGCACAGCTCTTTTTTGATTTCTAAAAGCTAACTGACCCTAGTTTCTCGACCGAACCAAACAGCCCCTTTTTCAGAAGCTACCCGGCCCCTAGTTGCTCGAACGCACGAACTAAACAACACAGTGTTTGGATTTCTAAAAGCCATCTCGAACGGGTCACCTCTAGTTGCTCGAACGGTACAGTACACCTCGTAGCCGAACCAACAGCACAGTTCCATTTTGGATATCTAGAAACCTACACTTTAGAAGCTACCCAAAACAGCTCGAATGGGGCGAACCTAGTTACTCGAACGCATCTCATAGCCGAACCAAACATCACAGCTGAAGAGCGAACAAAGGCTAAGAACGGATTTTGGGCAGGGGAGCGATGAATTAGGAGTTGAAGAAAGAGAGTCGCAGCATTGGCAGTAGAAGCAACTTCCACCATCCTCAACAACACTGGCTCGGTAAGGAAACCACGTCTGCACCTGGGTGCCTACGTGCTTGGAACCCTACGAGTACGACGAAGGGTATGCCGATATGCCGTTCAACTATCGTGGGACATATTTATGGAGCTAATGCAGATAGACAATACGGGAGGTCAGAAAGGAAGTATGCTATCAGTTTCGTATCTAGGAAGAGGGGTGCTCTGCACCGATCACGGAGTTGCTGTCTATCCTATGCACGGTACGGCGGTATTCAATAGAAGCTACCCTATCGTTTTGCTCGGAGTAGTTCGAATAGCTCCAAGCTTGCAAAGAAGCGGCATCTGGGCTTTCTGGAGAGCTTCGACACCTCCATGGCGCTCGATCTCTTGTTGTTAGACATACTCCACAGGCTGGGTGTTCTACCTCCTTTCTTCTAGGTGCTCCTAGGTATTTGGATGTCTACCTTCTCTGCGACGAAAAAGTGTTATTTTTCCACACAAGCTAGATTCGATTTCCCAACTAGTTATATAATCGCTGGCAACTACAAGCGATGCAGCTCGAGTACATGCGAGGAGGACCGCCTAGTTTTCCTTTCGAAAAGTTTATTTTGCTATCTAGCAAAAACGCAAACGACCAAAAACTAGAAAATCGAGATGATATGTCCAAAGAAGTATTGTCTCGTACGCATAGAGAAAGATAAAGAGGGCCTACAATTTTTTGCCACGTTTCTGGTGCAACCGCCCAAAGAGAGTTCGATCTAGCGGAACGATGGGGATCTTGCCTGGTAGTTTTGTAATGAGGCCGTGACTTTCTGTGTTCTAGGGGAGGAAGCGCTCGTCCTATTCTGTGCAGGAGCTAGATTCTATACCTTTTTCTACAATAGTCAACGGTGTTTCGCCATGTTTGCGGTAATCGATAAAAAAGAGCATATCTTTTCTTTTTTGCGGAGTTGTTCGAGCACCTCCTAGTTTGCAGAGTAGAGGAGTTGCTAGCTTGCAAAGGTCTTACACTCCCTCAACTCGCTCGACTTCTCGCTGGAGGAAATATCCATTACCGGTTGCTCTTCTCTTGCATTCGGATCTACCAGAAATAGAATCTTCCTATCCACACCTCGGTTGTAGCAAAGAAAGAACAGTTTTACTCACCTTCGGGCATGTGAACTACTTTTTCGAGTCTTTCAGGGGCTTTGTTTCTTGTTGGGCTTTCTACAATCTCGATGGGATTCTAGTCGATCGTTTTGGTTTTGCTGTAGAATGTCCGAGCGGGTCCTAACTGGATAGCAAAAACTTTGCTCTTCACGCTAGAGAGTAGGGTATCTTGCAGAGAGTAGGTTTCGAGAGATAGTTAAGGTAGCCGAAACGAGGCAGCAGTTACTTTTCCGGTCGCCCCAGTAAGGTAGATAATCAATCAACATAAGTGTTCCAGAAGTCCCTAGATAATCAATCAACATAAGTGTTCCAGAAGTCCCGCAGGACTATGTGCTGCATTTGATGTATCCTTTTACGCTGGAGGTATGTTGCTATACAAAAAACAGTGCCCAGCCCTAGCTTGGTTGCCGAAAGCGGGATTGCCTGGGAGCGAACTTTCGCTCTTCTAGCACTTCAATGGCATTGGGAACCCCAAAGAAGCAAACGGACAGCCCGCAGTTGAGTTTCATTGCTATACAACGCACAGCAAGCGGCGTTGGCTTAATCTGGGCCTGGAACCATCCAGGAGCCAAACGGGCATCCCCAATGGGAGTGCGTTGCAATACGACGCGCTGCGAGTCGCTGGCTTAACCACAGACCGCTAATGGTCATGGGACCTTCAAGAAGGCCAGCGGACAGTCCCAAGGTGTGGAAGACTATACTATGTGCTGGATTTGTATAAACCCCATTCCCCCACCCCCCCCCCAAAAAAAAAAAAAAGGGTGTTCTTACTACTCCAACAATTTTCGGTTTTTTAGCTAACATTCATGGCCAAAAGAGTTTATACAAATTCAAGCCACTGTAAATGTAGTGGGCACTTGCCGTTTTATCTTAATGTATAATGGTTGTGGTTTATTCCTCTTTGGGAGAGTGGTAATCCTAAAAAAGACTGGTTGGCTTGTTTAAAGGTTCATGTCACTTGGCTTCCCCTCTTTATCTTCTAATTTCTTGCGACGTTGGAGTGTCAACGGTGCGTCCACAGAGAGGACAACAGGGTGAAAATGAAGCCAGAATTCATGGAGTGGGGTCAGCCATTGAAACTACCCTCATACATCCGCTTCAAGACCTTCCATCGGGCATCAGTGAGCGACTCATTACACTCCGCATCCCCCTCAATACATCTCGTCATATGCACTTACTCTGGCTAGTAGCGCTGAAATAAAAAAAAGGCTTCTACAGGGACCTTGGTCGGATAAACAAAACAACGCCCTCTGCTGACAAACTTCTTCTTCTTGGCAATATCAATCAAGTTGACATCGACTACAGCAAATGGAAAGGGGTCCTTGTGCGACATGGTACTGGGAAAATGGTGAATATGGCCTTCCACTTCTTAGCCTGTGTGCAGAAAACAACATGTCGACTACCAACACGTTTTTCAAGCTAGCTGACAAATATAAGACAACCTGCCTTCGATGAGATCCATCAAGTACACTCCTAGCTCTTAATGCAATAAGCTGAGTCACTTAGAACATCGAGGGGGCTTCGCCACTAACTTTGATAATGAGCTAAATCGGCTAAACAACACTTGGACTGAAAGAAACGAGTCCACCAGGACTGTTTTGATAAAAACGATGAAAGTATCAGGACAATGCTGAATGAACATCATAAATTATTTAGTGCTAGGCAGAATGCCGTGTCTTTTACATCGAACCGTCGACGTTTTCAACACCTCCAAAGCCGAGCACAAACTGAATGCACGATGATCGGTGGGATAGGAAAGCAGATGAAGTCAAGTGCTATGCCGATACAAAGAGCTCCAGGATGTTCTCTAGTTCTATCAATGCAGTATATGGACCGTCCAAACCAAACTACGCTCCCCTCCCTTCAGCTGTACAACATTGCTAAAGGAAAAGAACAGCACCAGTGAGAGATGGATTGAGCACTTTAACAATCTGCTCAATAAACCTTCTACTGTCGACAGTGCTGCCTTGATCAGATCCCTCAAAACCCCACAATTGACAGTCTTGACCTCCCTCCGACCCTTGACGAGGTTAGAAAAGCTATCAGTCAGACCAGTTCTGGCAAGGCTCGTGAAATGGATGAAGTTCCTGCACAGTTACTCGAGGCAGCAGGTCCAGTGGCGATGGGGAACTTTCACAGCGTTCAAAACCTGGGTGTCCCCGAAAGTTTTTTTCAAAATGAATCGCCTCTTCCACGATGACATGAATGGTCTTGTATTCTCAAAGGGAGAAATTTCTCGATAGCTGATCCTCCACCTTCGATTTCGATTGAAGTTACAAAGCTCAAGATAGTGGAAAGCTTCAAGTATCTAGGCAGTGTTATCTCTAATGATGGCTCTCTTGACAAAGGAATCAGCACCATTATTTGCATGGGAAGCAGAGTCTTGGACGCCTGCGAGCACGGACGGAATCTGAACCAACACAGCATAAAACTCCTACAAACTTAAAGGTGTAAAAGGCAATCGTCCTCACAAGTTTGCTGTATGAATGTGAAACTTGGATCTTGTACAGAGAAACCTGAAAATGCTTGCTGGAACGATTCCACATGCACAGCCTGAGATCAATCCTTGGACTGGACACATCATCCGAACAGAAGATTCCAGGGTCCTAAAGAGGCTGTTTTATGCAGAACTCTCTCTCTCTTAGTAGGCGAAATAGAGGAAGACCTCACAAGAGGTACAATGATTGCGTGATTACGTCAGGCCCTTGTCATACTCGAGGAGCAGAGAAGAGCTTGCCTGATTACCGCCCGAGCTGTGCTGAAAGACAAAAAAAACACACATGCTGGTATCCCTCCAAAGAGTTGGAACAGTGTGGTCAGGATTGTACAGATAGGCGCGCTCTCACACGTCAAGCCCTTGTCATCTTCGAGGAGCAGAGAACAGCTGGCCTGATCACCGCCCGGGAGAGGAGAAAGGCTGCAGCTGCAGCTGTGCCAGCTGCACATGGACAGTTGCCATATGCCATAAATGTGGGCGGCTGTGTCGCTCACAAATTGGACTATGTATAGCGATGCACCTGAGTTGAACCATGGTTGAACAGTACAGTTTCTTAGGCAACTTGGGTGTGAATCCAGAATCCCAGGTGGCTCCATGAACAAGTTATTCCCATTATCACGCTCAGTGTAAACAGAGCCTACTCTTTCTGCCACCATTGCCCATGGCTAAAAAATACCATTAACTTGCAAATGCATGCTGCCAGTCAACTGTTTACGCACTGATAAGAACCGACATACTCCTCATTAAAATCACACAGTTTAATAATAAGAAGAAGAAGAAGAAGAAGAAGAAGAAGAAGAAGAAGAAGAAGAAGAAGAAGAAGAAGAAGAAGAAGAAGAAGAAGAAGAAGAAGAAGAAGAAGAAGAAGAAGAAGAAGAAGAAGAAAGAAGAAGAAAGAAGAAGAGAAGAAGAAGAAGAAGAAGAAGAAGAAGAAGAAGAAGAAGAAGAAGAAGAAGAAGAAGAAGAAGAAGAAGAAGAAGAAGAAGAAGAAGAAGAAGAAGAAGAAGAAGAAGAAGAAGAAGAAGAAGAAGAAGAAGAAGAAGAAGAAGAAGAAGAAGAAGAAGAAGAAGAAGAAGAAGAAGAAGAAGAAGAAGAATAAGAAGAAGAAGAAGAAGAAGAAGAAGAAGAAGAAGAAGAATAAGAAGAAGAAGAAGAAGAAGAAGAAATGCTTATATACAGTACTGCAAGTACTCTCAACGCGCTTTACAAAACAAACAAACAAATTTATACAAGAGAAAGCAACAATTTAACTAAACAATGAAGATTTAGTGAATAAGTGAGTTTTGAGATAGGATTTGAAGAGGTCCGGGTTTATCTGGGAACAGAGAGTAGCAGGAAGAGAGTTCCAAAGTGTGGGTGCGCTGAAAGCAAAGGTTCTTTTACCGTACGTTTTTGTTCTGTATGGGGGAACTTGTAGGAGAAGCTGTGAAGAGGATCTAAGTGACCTTGTCGGGGTGTATGGCGTTATCAGTTCAGAAATGTAATGAGGGGAGAGACCATGGACAGCATTGAACGTGAGGAGCAGGACTTTGTACTGTATGCGAACATTGACAGGAAGCCAGTGGAGTTCTTGTAGAATGGGGGTGATGTGGTTCTGCTTCTTTGATCTAGCGATGAGCCGTGCTGCTGAATTCTGAATTCTTTGGAGTTTAGAGAGGTCTTTATCAGGAGGGTCGTACAGGAGACTGTTGCAGTTATCTAGAAGAGATGAGACAAAGGCGTGAATCAAGGTTTCAGTAGCAAGAGAGGCGTTTCGGCAGACTATGTTGATGTGACGACGCATGTTCAGATTCTTGTCAATGATGACACCCAGGTCACGCAATGATGTTGAAGATGTGACCTGACCACTAATCTATATTGATCGGGGAGAGCTCTTGACATGGTCTGAATTGGGAAGCTACATGAAGAACTTCCATCTTGTTGTCATTAAGGACCAGATGATTGCAGCCTATCCAGCTTCTAACCTCCTTCAGACAGGTGTCAAGCTTCCCCATCATCTGGTCCCGATTTGAAGATTTCATGGAAATATAGAGTTGTGTGTCATCTGCGTATATCATAGTGGAGAAACCATGCACATGAATTAAATCTTGAACTGGTGTTGTATAACAGATGAAAAGAACAGGTCCTACTACAGATCCTTGGGGCACACCCCAAAGCAATGGAGATGGATCCGAAGATGTACCTTGAATGAGGACTCTTTGTTCTCTTCCTGAGAGATAGGAAGAAAACCAGTTCAGTGCTACACCAGTCACTCCGAATCGATTGTTGAGCCTAGAAAGTAGAATCTGGTGGTCGACAGTGTCAGGTGCGGCAGTCATGTCAAGGAGGATGGGGACCGCTTCTTGTTGCTTATCCAGGGATTGAAGAAGATCATTGTACACTCTTACCAGAGCAGTCTCTACACTGTGATGGCGTCGGTAGGCTGACTGCCTGGAGGAAAGAAGAGAGTTGCTAGTCAGGTAGGCCATGAGTTGCATGCATACAGCACGTTCCATTATCTTTCCTTAGAATGGAAGGTTGGATATTGGTCGAAAGTTCTTCAGCTCCTCTGGATCTAGACTTGGCTTTTTCAGTGTTGGTATTATCATAGCTGATTTAAGTGACGTTGGGAACACACCAATCTCCAGAGATTGGTTCACCATGTTAGTGATAGCAGGTAGAAGGGTGTCGAGGCATTTGGTGAAGACACAGGCAGGAACAGGGTCTAGAGCACAGGCTTTGATCTTCTTTGACTTTATGATAGTGCGAATGTCGGCCTCTGACACTTGATTGACTTCCCGAAGGCAACACACATGACTCTCATCTTTGGAGCCAGCCTGTGGGCCGGGTCTAGGGTCAGCACGTGGTGTTCGTAGTAGTGCTATCTTGTCTTGGAAAAATGAAGCAAACTTTTGGGAAAGCTCTGTCTTTGACTTGTGAGACGGCAGCACCTGGTCGGGTTGTTCTACTGTCATCTTCTGGACAACACGAAATAACTCCTTGTTGTTAGCGTTAGCAATTTCTCTTGGTGGTAAGCTACTTTGGCTCTTTTTAGAGCACCGTGATACCTATTCATTGATTCCATCATGACTTGTTTTTTAATGGTTGTCTTTGTGTCTGACTTTCTCCATTTCCTTTCTGTAGCACGTAGTCTCTGCTTTTGGGTCCTGAGTGATTCACTGTACCAATGAGCATGTGGGCGCAGTTGAACACTCCTGACTGATACTGGGCATGTTTTAAACCCAGTTTGACAGTTTCACGCAGTTTTGCTGCGTGACAAAAATTAAACACACCAATTTACAAAATCATTGACACATTTTTCAATGAATTCTAAACCAGAGCATTTCCTAACACGCAGTATTAACACAAAAATGCAGCGTTTTGAGTTCATAGTGATTAGGTATTCACAATTCAATGTCACGCTTAAACGGCGCTAATAAACAAACCTGTGGATGGAACTAAATTAAAAAATGTACTAAGACTCGACTCGGTGAAAAATGTACATCTACAAGTATGGGGTCTAAGACGTACAGCCATTAGCCGCAGTACAGCCAGGGACCGCAAAAAAGGGTTGGTTGGTAGAGCGTTGACACGTAAACTAGACATTTCTGGTTAAATAATAGTAATTTTATCTACTCTAAACCTCAATCGCTTAATTGTTACCCGAAGGAAGTTTCCCTAATTGTAGTTGATAACTTGATATTTAATGTTTCTAATCTCTCCCCAATCACTTAATTGTTACCCGAAGTCAGTTTCCCCAATTGTGGTTGACAACCTGATATTCAAAACAATAACTTACCAGATTTAGCCAGATGTGCAATAGCACCCCACGCTAGAAGAAAGCAAATAACAAACGCGGCTCTGTCCATGCTGTCCAACTTCACTCAGGGAAAACTCATTTGCGAAAAGGTACACTGGGCTGTAACATAAACGATAGACATCATTGTACATGTAAACCAAATAAATCAGTGGAGTGTTTATGTGCTCCCTTGGACTGGTTTAAAATCATGGCATATACTCAGCAGCAGAAGTAGCAGCAACAACAGCAGCAGCAGCAGCAACAACAGCAGCAGCAGCAGCAGCAGAACTAAAAGTACAGTAGCAGCAACGTCAGCAGTAGTATCATAGCAATGAAGCAGCAGCAGTAATAATAGCTGTAACGCTGGCAACAACAATATCAGAAGCAGTATATGTAGTAGTATCAGCAGCAGTCACAGCGGCAACATTAGTATCGAAGTAAGAGCAGCAGCAGGAACAATAGTAGACTAATATATAAACACTAGCAGCAGCAACAATATCGTAGCAGCAGTGAGTGGCAGCAGCAACATCAGCAGCAGCAGTAGCAACAGCATAAATAGCAACACCGTAGTAGCAACAACAGCAGCAACTGCAGCAACAGTAACATAACATGGAAGCAGCAGCAATGGCAGTAGCTATATCAGTATTATCAGCAGCTGCATAACACTAGCAAAATCAGTGTGCGTAAAAAAAGGATGGGTCTCTCAGTCTGTGTATCGAATACCGAGAGCTCAACCGCAAGACTGTGACGGACCGACAACCAATTCCCCGTTTCAAATGTGTCCTTGATAGCATCGGAGAATAATAATAGTTGTGGCTTCTTACATAGCGCATATGTCCGTCACCCAGTCACGCTCCTGGCGCTGTAACATACAGTATTTCCTGCCAGACAGTATTAAATAACGCCCTTTCAAACCATTTTACAGGCACTTCCGGCTTAGAAAAGGCCAATAAAAGGTCACAAACATAGATCTATTATGTGATGTACTTGAAGTCCTTTCATATGATGTATAGATTTTCGAAAAAGCTTCAGTTGCTGAGGAAATATGAACATATGAAATATTGACGACTGCAAAAGAGACTAACTAACCGATATAAAATGTATGTTGACCCCGTTACCTCAAGTGCTACACAGATTTTCAGACATTTTTCAGTTATAGACTCCATTGAAGATTAGCTTTGGTTTACCGTGCCCCAAGTTGACCTTTACTTTCGGTTCAACCGGAAGTAGGACCATAACTCAAGAGCTTCACAGCCGATTTTCAAACTTGTTTTATTATAGACTCCTTTAATAGACATAAAACAAAAATTGAAAAACCCTGACCCCATGTTGACCTCTACTTCCGGGTCTACCGGGAGTAGGACCACATCTCAAAAACTATACCGCCGATTTTCGAACTTGTTTCTTTAAAAGACTCATTGGGCGTTGCATATTCCATACGCAGCTGCGTTAATGTTCCAAGATACCCAGCTACGCTTACGTTCCAAGATATGCTTACGTTCCTTCAAGTTACGGTATAATAACAAAAGGTAAGCTTTCAATCCTGAGTCAAGTTACGCTTACGTTCCATACCCAGCTACGTTTACGTTCTAAAATACCCAGCTACGCTTACGTTCCAAGATAAGCTTACGTTCCAAAAGATAAGGTAACGTTCTAAGCTACACAGCTACACTTACATTCAAAGTTTTGCTTACGTTCCTTCAAGTTATGGTATAATAACAGAAGGTTCGCTTTCAATCCTGAGTCAAGTTACGCTTACGTTCCATACGCAGCTACGTTTACGATCCAAAATACCCAGCTACGCTTACGTTCCAAGATAAGCTTACGTTCCAAAATATAAGGTTAAGTTATAAGCTACACAGCTACTCAGCTACGTTTACATTCAAAGTTTTGCTTACGTTCCTTCAAGTTACGGTATAATAACAAAAGGTATGCTTTCAATCCTGAGTCAAGTTACGCTTACGTTCCATACGCAGCTACGTTTACGTTCCAATATACCCAGCTACGTTTACGTTCCAAGATATGCTTACGTTCCAAAAAGATATGGTTACGTTCCAAGCTATGCAGCTACTCAGCTACGCTGTTACAATCCAAGATATGTTTAGGTTTCAGTTACGCTATAATCAAAAGGTACGCTTTCAATCCCAAATCAAGCTAGGCTTACGTTTAAAGATTTGCAGCTATGCTTATGTTTCAAAATACATTCTCACAAGGACACTTTTGAATCCCTCAAGATTCCCTTCCCCCGAGTTTAAAAAATATTTCACTGTGAATAACAGGGCCCATTGATCAGTTTCATCTGTTTAGCAGAAAATACTGCTTTAAAAAGTTAGTCGGGCACCAGCCGCAAGTTTTTCAAATTTAATTAAAATTTGACTGATAATCAGTTTCTGCTACGCAATACTGTTTTGTGCGAAGCAAATTTTGTGCCACTATGAAGGCATTATGAAATTGGGTCCTGGCACGTCGCGAGCACGTAACGCCACGGTCGCATTCCAAACTGCATCATGGCTATGCGGTAGTAGGCCTAGTTTATTGGTGACAGGAATGCTTTATTGACTTGTCACTGTCCCTTCGTATTCTGGGTTAATTTCTTTGTGTTTTTCGTGACGATCTTTGAATGTACGTCGAAGCACGAAGGTCTACCTCCATCATCGAAGGATTTGGTTTTGCCCGATCCGTATTGTGCGGGTTGTATGGATAGACTGGATCCTTATGCTGCCTAATAGTAAAACCTTGCTATAAACAAAGCACCAGTCTACTTACAACATTGTGCGACAATGTCACGAATATTTGACAGTTGCAACGGCTGGAAACACGTATACGCTGACATTTTACCGCTTTGGTTTTTTTTAATCATTTTTCGCTAATTATGTGACATTTTGATGATTTGTTTACAGCAACCATTTATAAAAACATTATTTATGATTCTACACCCCTAAATTGCGTAAACGGTGAGCCGGTGTGTAAAGCCATTGGACCCTTTCGGTACAGAAAACAAAAAAAAGTTCACAGATTTACAAATAACTTACAGGGTTTACAGAAGGTGAAAGACTTCTCTTGAAATATTATTTAATGAAATGCTTTACTTTTAGAGAAGACAGTAAAACAATTTCTTAGTCTAGGCGATTGGTGCAAAATACTGTAAGAATTGCTCAGAAAATGATAAAAGCATGAAACTTGGCACAAGTAGTCTTCAACCCATACTGATTATTTTTAGGGGTAGAGCTATTGAAAAATGCATTTCCCTTAGCAACAGTTGCTAAGTAACACATTTACCATAGCAACGGCGCTTTTAAGCCTCCCTAGTGCACCCGAATAGCTTGTTCTCATGTTACAGAACATTCAGAACTCTCTGTGGGCATGTTTCAAAGACAACCAGTGGCATCAGTAGACAAAACAATACTTTAAGCGTCACCATAAAAAAAAAATTGTTTTGTTGCTAGGGAATGGATAAACAGAACAAACCGTCTATCTTCTGTTTGTTAGAATGTTACTTCTACTTCACATTGCCTCTTGGTCTAGAGAAGAGAATAATTATTGGGTGAAATAATCTTCAAGGTTGTCATAAATGTTTAAAAACAATAATTCTCAATATTGCGTTGCTTTGTAGCATATTTACCATAGCAACTATCCTAGTACACATAGAAGATTGTCTGTGAACACTGGTTTCACTTTCACTGAACTCAATTATTATAATGTTGAAAAGAAGTGTTTACCTGAATATACCGGGAGAGCAATGGCTTTTGCACACCTTAAGCCTACATGGAATCCAAAAATTGTTGATACGTAATACATCAAAGGTAGCAAAAAGAAACTAGCAACCGACAAAGTTGCCACCTTTAGGCCTTCGCTTAATCATCACCACAATCTCTCCTGCTTGTGCGTTAACAATGTATTGATGATAAATAACAGTAAACAGTGAAATTGAGGGTACAACAGTGTGTATACATGTAGCCCTTTGGCCCTTTCACACTGCATCTCTTATCCCTGTGGAAAACAGCCCCGGGAGGCCCTGGGACTTGTTTTACCCTACGATGACCCCAGCGCACTTTCACACTGTGCCTGGATTCCCTGGGGGTCCGGTTACATGTTTCAAGAATACCCCAGGATTTTACCTCTTTCCATGCTCCAGAGCAGTTGGAGCAGGGGTGGCCTTTCACCAAGGTTTGCCCATTTTCAGCAGTAGACAGACTAGAGGGCATACTGAGGAAAAAGCAACCATAGTGTGAAAAGGCCGGCCGTTAATCCCTGGGTCAAATCCCGGGGAATAGAGTAGTGTTAAAAGAGCTTGGCTCCAAAACGAGTCAGTGTGGTCTCGACCTTTGGAACAGTATACTCTGCTCGTCTTCAGGGAACGCTGGACTGCTGTGGTTGCAGCTAAAGCAAAGTAAAGCACTATTTGGGCAGAAAGTATCCAAGTATCCAAGTGGTTGATCGTTGATGCTTTGGAGTTTGCGCTGGTGTGTGGTCAGCTGCTGCGGGTCTGCAAATGTCATTGATGAAGACAATGGAGCATTTTTTGGTACTGTGTTGCGTGCAACGATTTTGACTTCCAGTCGATGAGATGATCTTCTGCTTGTGAATGCTAGATGGTTGTTTATTTTGTTCAGGTGTCCCAGTATGCCATGTGATTGATGCTCATTGATTCTCCAAAGCATCAACGATCAACAATTTGGATACTTGGATACTTTCTGCCCAGATATGTGACCAGCCTCCCCAGTGCATACTTCCTCATATAGGCAGTGAGTGCAGTAAAAACCGTCTTGTCTTGAGTGTCTTGCTTTTCCGTGAGTGTATGAAGTGCTGCATGAATCAAGTTGGGTAATGTGTGGTAAGTCTTGACTTGAGATTGACTGAAAATTACGTTGTAGCTTGTGTGATGGTCATTCTGGTGGGAGTCTTGGCTGATGGGCGAAGATCTTGGTTCTTGACAGTTCAAACTCTTCCATGAACAAATTCACCAGGACCGTTGACAGAGGGATCTCATGGCGGTCCCATAGGTTTGCTGGTACAACTGGTCCCTTAATCGGAAGCTTGATGAAAAAAACGCAGGTGATGAGAAAATCAGCGACTTCTCGAAGAGTAGGCTAAGGTTTGTGTACGGTCAGTCATTGTGGGATCAGCTTGAAGTGTTGTTTGGCGACGATGTGCTTCTCTAGTAGGTATGTTGGTGAAGAGAGAGACTTCCTCAAAACTGACAAGAAAGTCGGGGTGACTGAGTTGAATGTCCTTTGTGATTTCGACGATCTGCCAGTCGGTGATAATGGTGATGTGTGAGGCCCACTAAGGGTGAGATTTGAGACGTTTGATGTTGGTGTGTCTTGGGACTAGAAGAGAGCAGGGAGCTGGTAAGGGATATGCAACATACATGCTTGCTAAGAGAGGATGCACCTATGGGAAGACTGACTTGTGCCCCCGCTTTACTAGACCTTCAATGGATCGCTTCGACATCCTCCTGTGTCAATCCAATTATTTTGCAGCATAGTACTGGTTCCTAACAAGGTTACACATATCTCCTATTAGTAGACTGACTATGGTTAACAGTCGTACAACTCAATTTCAGCCGTACACAATGAACGCACCAACACAAGTAATTTAAGTTGAAGATATGTGGGCTTATTGGGCATGTAGGGTACAGGAGACATGGGACACCTTCAAGATTGATTCCACAATGTCAGGGGCTGTGACTTCCTGCCTCTCAGAGAGCTTCCCACCAACATCTTCAAATCAATGACCCAAGAGTTAAAAGTCGTCAGTTGACATCCCCAAGACATATGACCGAACTACATGCAGTCCTCACCAAACAGCCTCTTCATAGACAATGTACTGCTTGATATTGGCAAACGGGGCTGATAAACAGTTATAACTGGAATCTGGCTTAGAGTGTACATGGTGTATGCACGACTGCCTGAATAACTTCAAAGCAGTCACCCGTCATTGAGGGGTGTGGTCGCCTCAGAAAAAGGGGGCGGCATAGTGTTGATGGATGATGTGTGCTATTAGACGGGCGTGTGGATACCAACGTGGACGTGTTGCCTAGTAAAGTAATGCAGCATTCTATAGTAACATTTTTTACCATTAGTGACGTGAGCATCCAAGGAAATTTGTTTTGAAATTATTAAAAATGCTTATTGCATAACAATCGTTTTGAAAAATGAGTACGTATAGACATCTTATGTACTGGTTGCTAACGACAATGTGTTGCCTAGCAACCATGTTAAGCCTTCTCTGTTTGCCATGTGCTCAAGATTGATGTTAACATGGTAAGGTTGAATTTAAATTTAACAAATGAAATACTTGAGTTAAATTTGTCTGTTGGCAGTTTTTGTGTTGGTTGCTATGGAAAACTTGGTCGTTAAGGGTAATATGTTGCCTAGCAACCATGTTAAGCCAATTGCTTCAGATTGATGTTAACATGATGGGTAAGGACAAACATGAATAAAAAGTTTAAATTTGTATATTCAAATTGCCTGTAGGCATGTTTTGTGTTAGTTGCTATGGAAAATATGTAACATAGCAACCGTTGCTATGCAAGATACAATTTTCAGTGGCTCCACACCTGAAAATGTTGAGAATGGTTATGATCATTTGTGCCATGTTTCATGCTTTTATCACATTCTGAGCATTTTTTCACCAACCGCCTAGACTAAGTTCTCGATATCGAGAATTACGGATTTATTTTAAACACATGTCATGACACGGCGAAACGTGCGGATACAAGGGTGGGTTTTCCCGTTATTTTATCCCGACTCCGATGACCGATTGAGTCTAAATTTTCACAGGTTTGTTATTAGAAATAGAAGTTGTGATACACGAAGTGTGGGCCTTGGAAAATACTGTTTACCGAAAGGGTCCAATGGCTTTAAAACGGGGGAGAATTGTAAACGAAAAATTAGTTGCTTCCAAATCCTTTAAAATAATTGTTTTTCACTGAAAAGATAATTTCAAGCCATGAGTGTGAACACTAAAAATTAAAAATACTTGTATTGTATTGTGTTGTAATGTATTGTATTGTATTGTATAATATCAAATAATACGCTGACTAAAGGGAAACTGATGGGTAAATTTGTAAATATGATTGAGGTTAAACAAAGGCAAAATGAATAGGGCGGGATTTGAACCTAGGACCTAATCTAGCCCTATGGTCCTATTGGTGTTCTCCCTATTATTGTTATGTATTGCACTTTTATATTTTGTTTAAATTTATGGCTGGGGAACGTTAAAAGACCATTACATAATTATTTTTTGCTAACTAAACAGTTGCTGGCCGAGTGTAAGCACTTTGGTACTTTGGTTATAACCTTATTCTAGTAAGCATAATTATTTGGCGCTTAAGCAGCTTTATGAAATTAGGCTCAGGACTGGCATTGTAAAGTCTCATCCCTGTATGCAAATTTGATTTTCAATGCGTGGCATGTTGTGGTCGAGAGTTCTAGTTCACTAGACCCAAGCTCTGGTGTTCAGCAGCAGTGTGTTGGTTCAAATTCGATCATGACACTTGTGCCCTTGAATTGCTTTGTAAAAAGTTAGGTAGTGCATTCTGTTCTTCCAACATGCTCCTAGTGGATGATACCCATGCCAACATCCTTACAGATTGTGAAGGGGGTAATCCTGTTTCAGCCCCATGAGTAGGTGGCAATGCCCCTGGTTACAGTTTATGTGGGTCGACAGCCCAAATCAGTTAAAGTGTAGCCCACCTTGAAATGGCTTTCTGGCTTTGTGAGTAAATTTAAGGTTCCCCATTATGCCCAAACTGAGATCGACATTAATTTGTGTGAATATGTTTCTCTTTGGTTTGATACAGACGAGCTGTTAATACAAGAGTCTGACACTATGAATGAAACTGGTGAAATTATATGGCAACTACTGATATGTCTCTTCGTTTCCTTCTTTGTTGCATTCATGTGTCTCATAAAGGGAATAAAAACAGCAGGCAAGGTAAAAGTTACATATTACGCTATCATCCACTCTAAAAACAAGTCTTCACTGAGGCCAAAAAGTGCCCTCAATGAGGCAAAAAGTACCCTCAAAAGTGCACGCAAAAAGCGCCCTCAATTAGGCAAAGAGTGCCCCCATTATTGTATCATTGTTGACTAAAGACTACACCTGGTAGGCCTACGTGTTCATAAGTAGTGTTTCCCTACCTTTTAAAAGAGAAAATGATCACCGGTTTGTGCTTTTAACAACAGAGAAATGATGTTAAAATAATAAATACATCTTTATTAGAAAAATACACCAACTCAAATACTTTCAAAATGACACTGAAAGCAGCTATTGATCCCTCTGCAAGCGCATTTATATTGCGCCAGATCTATCCAGTACACTCAAAAGCTTGTTACGGATACCTGATCTGTACCCGGGTACCTGCCCTGTATGGTATTCTGACAACATCTATAAGGAACTAAAGCAGAACCTGACTATTTTTCACGTGAGAAGTCCGTCGTCTTAATTCTAGGTTTTCTGTATTGTTTTAAATTTGTTTTTTAAGGGTGAAGGACTTAAATTAGCGTTGGTATCCATCATTTTAGGATTCAGCACCCCCAAATTAGTTAAATCAGATGTTACCAACTTTTACTAAAAAGTCTGAATTATTTTCCATGAATTTGATTTCGACACCTCGGATTTAGAACTTGAGGTCTCAAATAAGCTTTTTCGACAATCTATACATCATATGAAATGACTGTAAATACTTCACAATTAATGTGTGTGGCCTTTTCTTGACCTTTTCTAAACCGAAAATTACTGTAAAATGCTTTGAAAAGGGCGTTATTTAAGGGCGGTGGACACTTGGTAATTACTCAAAATTATTTCTAGCATAAGACCTTGTTTTGTAACAAGTACTGGGGAGTTATTGATAGTATGATACACTATGAGACACGGCTCCCTCTGAAGTAAATAGGTAATTTTCCATGAATTTGGTTTCGAGACCTCAGATTTAGAATTTAAGGTATCAAAATCAAGCATCTGAAAGCACACAGCTTCGTGTGACAAGGGTGTTTTTTATTTCATTTTTATCTCGCAGCTTCGACGACCAGAGTTCAAATGTTCACAGGTTTGTTATTTATGCATGACCGGCTCTACAGAAATGGGTATTAAGGGACCAAATAAGTAAATTGAGTTACATACACAGCTGAATTTGTGTTAATATAAGCTTTATTTTGGTGTCTGTTTTGAACCATGTGGCATTTTGCATTCTGGAGATATACTAAAAAAAAATAAACATGATATTTCTGTGAGTATTTTTGCAATAGAAGCCATTAACCAATAAAGACAAAATCATGTTGTTAAAATATTTTCAGGATCTCAACATCGAAGACCTCTTTAAATGTAATAAGCAAAGCGTCCCTTAATTACCTCTTTTTGCAGAGGGGGTCATGTTGAGACAAACCAAGTGAGAAGACTGGTCTTTGACAGTTACACATAATGTACACTGCCTTTTATTATGCGTGTCATAAAATAATATAGTTTACGAAAAACAGTCTGACCATTTCTGACAAGTGAGACAACCAACGATCACACAAATCCCCAACTGCCCAGTTTTACCTTATCGTTCGACAGTCAATGGTCATAAATACCAAACATTCCCACAAATAACAATGAAAAACATTACCACCTTCACCACTTGGTGATTACGAGTAATATTTATAACATATTCATAAATACCTCAGACAGTTTCGCTATTCCCATTGGCGGAGAGCGCGTCACGTGGGTGTGTATAAACCTTTGTTTATGACCAGTAAATAGTGTTGAAACATGGGCGTGACACGCGAGCTTTCACCTGTTCTTATAAGACAGTTTCTTCATTCCTATTGGTCGGGAGCAACGGCTGAAACAGTTGTGCCACGTCACGCGATACGCGCGACGCGTACATCATTCCCTTATAAGAAGTTGTTTACCCGAGGGCGGCGGAGGGCTTTACCATTTCATAGCTGGAGGGATGTTGACAGAAATCATTGAACAATTATAAATTGTGCATTTATTTTACTTTTTGACCCAAAAGTGTTGATGTTTTTGACTGAAAAGGTATTTATGAATGGGAATCAAAATGTGTTGAATCGGTATTCAACTAGTGGTTTAAACCCGCCGAGGCCTGGTTCTTGGTAATTATTCGTCTCGGTAAAATTATCAAGAACCAGGCCTCGTTGAGATTAAACCACTAGTTGAAAACCTCTTCACCACACATTGATTCCCTTATTAAAGACACTGGACACTATTGGTAACTATCAAAGACCAGTCTTTCCATCATTAATTTGGTGTATCTCAACATATGCACAAAATAACAAACCTGTGAAAATTTGAGCTCACGTGGTCGTCGAAGTTGCGAGATAATAATGAAAGAATAACACCCTTGTCACACGAAGTTGTGTGTTTTCAGATGCTCGATTTAGAGACCTCAAAATCTAATTCTGAGGTCTCGAAAACAAATTCGGGAAAAATTACTTCTTTCTCGAAAACTATGTTACTTCAGCCGTTTCTCACACTGTTTTATACTATCAACAACTCCCCATTACTCGTTACCAAGTAAGGTTTTATGCTAATAATTATTTTGAGTAATTTCCAATTGCGTCCACTGCCGTCAAATAAATACTCGTTTTTAAAAGCATTGACTTTCACACAAAGCTCACTCACCGTTATATCACCGTGTAGCACTTCCGTTAGTTCTGGTCCAAAACACCCTTCTTTGGGGAGACTGGTTGATCAAAGTCACGTCTCTGCTTCTCTGTGTTTGATCAAAACACTGACCTATAATAATCGTTTTTTCTGCTTGCGGTGTCTCACATAATTAAAATGGAAAGGGAAACAATTTGCCGTCGTACATTCAGATGAACTCGTTTTCGTAGCGTTCCGCCATCGGTGCGGTGATAACAGCGTTAAACAGAACGATGAACTTGGCATCACACCCTTTTCATTGAATACGCACGTGGTCATGACAGAGTCAGTCTGCGTGCGTGCATGTCCCAATTTCATAGAGCTGCTTAGCTCACAAATGTGCTAAGCATGAAATTTCTTCCTCGATGAGATCAGGATTACAACAAATTTTCCACATGATTGTCAGGATGAGTAAACAACAGCTAAATACCAGTAAGAAGCAATATGCAACAAATGGAAATTTGGTTGGTAATCCTGTTTTTAACAAGGAAGAAATTTCATGTTTAGCAAACTTTTGTGCTTAGCAGCTCTATGAAATTAGGTCCTGGAATACGACTCAGCACTGTGTATGCAAGACAGTAATGGGGGAAACACGTATTTCTTGAGATTTGAAATTTTTAATGTTCAACTTCCGTTTGGAACCAGAAGACAAAGTCAAAAACTGTGAAGTCATGTCTGTGAAGCGTTCACGCAGTTTTAATGATGTAAAAAAATCTCTCACGATAGATCAAAATTTGAATTTTTTTGGAAACATTAACTTTTGAATTTTCAGACTTCAAGAATGATTAATAATAATAATAATAATAATAATAATTGTGGCTTCTTATATAGCGCACATGTCCGTCACTCAGTGACGCTCCTGGCGATGTAACATACAGTATTTCCTGCCAGATGTGGGACTACATTTTGAATGATGGGACCTAACTCTGATAGCACCATGTAATGCTTTACAAGGTGTTGCGGCACAATTCGCTGCCGATCGGAACAGGAACACCGGGGCGAACCCTTTTTCTTTCCGATAAGTGCACTGCGTTCTTTGACATGCGTTACATAACACATGGGACCAACGGCTTAACGTCCCTTCCGAAGGACGAAGCAATGGTGAAGTGCCTTTCTTAAGGACACAAGTGTCACGGCTGGGGATTCGAACCCACACTCTGCTGATCAGCAACACCAGAGATTGAATTCGGTGCTCTTAACCGCTCGGCCACGACACTTCCATGATGACGTCATCACGACGTTGCTTAAAGGCAGTGGACACTGTTGGTAATTACTCAAAATAATTATCAGCATAAAACCTCACTTAGTAACGAGTAATGGGAAGAGGTTGATAGTATAAAACGTGAGAAACTGCTCCCTCTGAAGTGACAAACTTTTCGAGAAAGAAGTATTTTTCCCAGAATTTGATTTCAAGACCTCAGATTTAGAATTTGAGGTTTCGAAATCAAGCATCTGAAAGTACACAACTTCGTGTGACAAGGTTTTTTTTCTTTTTCTTTTTATTTATAGTTATCTCGCAACTCCGACGACCAATCAAGCTCAAATTTTAACAGGTTTGTTATTTTACGCATATATGTTGAGATACACCAAGTGAGAATACTGGTCTTTGACAATTACCAATAGTGTCCAGTGTCTTTAAATGTTGTTGTCTTATAATGAATGTCTAACTATGTGTTAAGTGTCAACGTGAAGTGGGTGCGGTGCAGAATCACGAGGCTCGAGTACTCATCCTCAGAGCGCGCTCTGTAGCTTCGTGTGTAGTCTGTGTTCAGGGCGTAATTTAACATCATTCCCTTTCGGTAAGCTAGTCTCTTCTGCAACCGTCAATATTTTATAAGTTCATATTTCCTCAAACACATTTAGCTTTTTGACAATAATACACACTTGAAAGGGTTTGCGTACTTGTGCATGTCTGCATGACATCATCATAGTAATAAACCTACTAAACTTTCATTTAAACAACCCGAACACCTAGTGTTTATTTTTACAACACTACATTTATAGCTATTCTTCTCAGCGTCCTTATTACATAATTGGTTTTGCTAGAAAAAAGTTGTTTGCAGTGTAAGCACTTTATGTAATCCACCATATACATTAACTGACAAGCCTGTAGAAGTTCGAGATTGATCGGCCATCTAGGTCACGAGAGAGTAGTGAAAAGCCGATTACAAATTCTGCATTGCATCGATGCCAAACAAATATGAATAAAACGCTTACTGAGCGATAATCTCCAAACGCAAAATTACATTATTTATTTCTCATCAAAATATGAAGTTTCAGAAAGAAATATTTCAAGGGATGTTTTCTACAAACATCATCATTAGACCGATAAGTTTCATGTTAATGTGATGTTCACGATTTTTGTTTCTAACCAATTACGTAACGTTCCTTTAACTTTTGATCTACATTCAATCAATACATCATCGGAAAGGTCATTAAAAACTGCGTGAACGCTTTACAGACATGAACCCATTTTGACCTTGACTTCCGGTTCAAATCGAAAGTTGAACATTTCAAAACTCACGTCTAAAGAACTACGTATTTTCCCAATGCATTGGTCCTATAGAGTTTACACGTATGCCTAAAACGTATAGTGTGTACAGTAGTGCAGAGTCGGCTGCTATCAGGTTCAATGGAGAGAGAATAATTTAGATGTGAATTTGTGCCATAGCGTGATACTGTCAAGACTAATGACTTAACAAATAATCGGTTCTTTCATTTAATTCCAGGTTAAAGCCGTCATAAACTAATTTTGTTCAATAAAAACCAATCATCATTAACATTACCAGTACCTGTTAACGACAGGCACCTATTGTTACCTAATGACTCATCAATTCATGAAAAGTACGATAACTCTACGTAAATATCATCTATAGGGTATGTTTTGAAATTTGAGGTATCTTTTGAAATTTGAACCACGATTCTAGTATTTTATTGCAAGAGTCTCGAAAATTCGTATCTTTTCGCCGAGCTCTACGGATAGTGAAATGGTCAACATAGGTTTTCTTGGTCAGATTCGGCAATTAATGGGCAGTCAATTTCATTTTCAAGCTTCGAATTAAAGCTTATTTGTTTGCCTCCTCAGTGGTTACTGCGTTTCAAATTCAGAATTCGGACGTTCAATTTCGTTTTGAGTCGAGTCAAATTTCTTATAGGCACTTTGTTCAATTTAGCGTATCTTTATTTTTTTTCGTGACACACACGCCTCAAGAAGCATCTGTGAACTTGAATGCTGCTTTGATGAATTGTTAAAATTGAATGATTATTTTGTCAAATCGAATGACGCAAAATTACTTCTTTTTTTTTACTAATCATAAAACGAAATCGAATGACTCTTTTCAGTAACATTTGATTTTGTGCGAAATAGAAAGCTCAATTGGTCATCGAAGTTGCGAGAAGATGATGAGAGAAACAACACCTTTGTTAGACGAATTTGTGTGCTTTCAGATGGGAATAAAAGACTTTACTGCGAAATTACCTCTTATCAAATACGCTACTTCAGAGGGAGCCGTTTCTCACAATGTTTTATACTATCAACAGCTCTCCAATGCTCGTTACCGAGGCAGTTTTTAAGTTATGTGTTTTGAGTAATTACTAAACGTGTACCTGTCCTTTAAGTAGAGTCTGGGCCTAATTTCATAGAGCTGGTTAAACAGAAAATATTAGCTTGACAAATTTCTGTTAAGCAGAATTGAACAGGATACCAGTCACAAATTGTACGCAAGCACATCTGAGTACGCAGAACATCTGACGTCATACTTCCAGGCTCGTACATTTTCCCAGAGATTTGGGCTTGAGCTTACATGGAGATCCTCTGACAGTCACGTGGTACATTGCGTGTTGATCTGGCATTCATTTCTCAATCAAAAAATACGTACACGTGTCAGATAAAACAACAAATTCAGGGCCTATGTACATGTACAACAAAACATTGAATCCAATGATATCAGTGATTCTGTAAAACCAGTACCTGCCTTTATCCTCGCAGATGAAGACAGGGAACCAGTCTAAACATAATATAGGTTTTCTCGGTCAAATTCGGCAATAATGAGCAATCAATTTCATTTTCATGCGTTCGAATTGAAGCTGTTTTGCCTCTCCGGTTGTTACTGCGTTTCAAATTCAGAATTCGGCCATTCAATTTCGTTTTGAGTCAAGTCAAACTCCTTTAGCAACCTGTTCAATTTAGCGTATGGTCATTCTTTTTCGTGACGCATACGCCTCAAGAAGCGTATGCGAATTTGTATGCTGCTTTGATGAATTGTTAAATTGAATGATTACTTTGTTAAATCGAATGACGCAACATTACCTTTGACTAATCCTAAAACGAAATCGAATGACCTTTTTTAGTAGCATTCGATTTCGCGCGAAATAGAATAGCTTGGTGACAAATTGGCTGCTAATTTTCCGAAATTTACCGAGAAACCTATAATAATAATGAAAAATTTTATTTTTATAGCGCATTTCACAATAAACCGTATCAATACGCTTTACATTAGTCCCATGGTAATTGGGCCAATAAACATTCCTTTAATCCTTCTCCGTGGCGCTCCGAAGGCTTTTTCATTCACAATATCAACCTTTTTCCTCGCAGCTACCCGTTTATACACTGGGTGAAGAGAAGCATCGGGGATAAAAAATATTAATTTTGGTTTTTACCCGTGCACCGATGTGTGTCAGCACCACAGACATAAAGAACCTTTATGTATGTGGTTAGCACTGTATACTCAGTACATTCCCGAGTCCTGTGAAATAGCATGTATCTTTTTTTTTTTTTCTTTTTTTTCCACGGAGGAATTTTTAATTCACACTTAAGACCACTCCTCATATTACAGATACGCTGAAAATACGTAATATTGACAGCAAAGAAATAAACAAATTACAAAGTTAACCTTGAACCAATAGTTTGAAAGAGTCCCATTTTTTTTTGAAAATTAACAGTGGAATCGTTGGTGATGGAGATGTATTTATACAAAGTATAACAAAGCTTTAAATCCAGTTTTAATAGTGCAAGGGAGGGTCTGTTCTCACTCATTTTCATTTTATAGCTATGGAAACGACACAAAAGAAGGATCAGATTAAGAGCACTCCAAGATTTTTTTGGAATACCAAAAAGGATAGCCTCATTGTCTAAGCGAATGTTAATATTAAGAGTACTCCTTATCCAATCCCCAAATTGGGTCCAAAACATAGTTGAATACTTGCATCTACAAAATAAATGAACCAGCGTCTCACTCTCTACTTGGCAGAATGTACAAATACCGTTATCCCTTTTACCGATTTTGGCTAAGAATGAGTTGACTCCAAGTATTCTGTGGACTAATCTGTATTGAAACCACCGTAGTCTGGTGTCGTTGGTAGCACAAAATGGAATGTTACAAAGGAGAAGCCTAAAGTTGAATGGAATGAAAGGCAAGCAAATACTCGCTCCATCCTTGCCCATCATCGCTGTACCAAAGGATTGTATTATGGCCTTAATTATCCCACCGTATTCAAGGAAATTTGTCTTAACACCAAACTTAGCCATAAAGTCAACCATAGTAAGAAAAGAACCCCGTTCATCTAGAAGATCACATACATAAGAGACCCCCTTATTTATCCAATGTTTATAATGAACACAGTTGTAATTAACTCTAATCCTATGGTTGTACCATAAAACGCTGGTTAAGGAGTCAATCTGATTAATCGGCTGGTGGCATTGTACGTAAGATCCCCAGGCAGTAAGAACATCTAACCAAAAACGGTTGGGGTGAGCAGCCCTCTGTAAAATTTGAGCAATACTCGGGTGGCCGCCTTTTAGGAAAAGTATATTCTGGAAATCAAATAATGTATAGAACAGGGAAGTCCAACCAGAGGCCTCTGCTTTTAGCAACCTGCGAATCCACGTACACTTGAGGGCACTAAAATATGAACGGGTGTCCACCATTTTAACCCCACCTTGGCTATAATCTTGAATCATTTGATTCCTAGTAACTCTGTCAACCCCTTTCCAAATAAACTTATACAACATAGAATCGAGGTTCTTAATAAATAACTTAGAGGGATCAGGGAGAGTAAGGATTAAAAATGTGAGCTTAGACAAAATGAGAGATTTCACAACAGTAACTCTACCCAACACTGTAAGGTTGCGCTTAGACCATTGCCCAATTAGGTTGCTGATGGAATTTAAAACCCTGTTAAGTTGTTATCAATCATATTGGCCAAGTTGGTGGAAAAATCAATACCTAGAGCTCTAAAACTTTCTTGGGGACGGACCCAGTAGACATCAATATCAGGACAAACACCTTTTTGACGACCCTTATTACCACCAATCCAAACTGCATTGGTTTTACTAATGTTAACCTTAAGGCCCGACATACAAGCAAACTTGTCTAGAAGCTTAAAGGCTCTGCTAAGCGAGTTTTCAGATCCGTCTAGAATAAACACGGTGTCGTCTGCATATTGAGAAAGCCTGTATTCGGAGCCATCAACTGTAATACCTTTCAAAGTGTTGTCCCTGCGAACCATTTTGCCCAGAATTTCGGCACACAAAAGGAACAAATAAGGGCTTAAGCCGTGACCTTGCCGGCAACCCCGGTCAATTTGAAAATATTCTGACAAGAAACCATTTATCAATACAGAGGCTTTTGCACCATTGTACAGCACTTGGAACCACTTTTGTATTGAAGGGCCAAAATTAAACAGCTCAAGAATCTGGAGAATAAAGTCATGGGAGACCGAATCAAAGGCTTTCTCAAAATCAACTAAAAGAAACATACCAGGAATGTTGTTGTTGTCTGTGTAGTTAAGCAAATCATACATTAAACGAATGTTTTCCCCTATATAGCGACCTTGCAAAAAACCTTTTTGTTGTTCATGTATAATAGAAGGACGGCATGTTTTAATTCTCTCTGCTATACAAGAAGAGGCCAGTTTGTACGTAATATTTAATAGGGAAATGGATCTCCAGTTCTTCAAGAATTGACGGGGTTTATCCCCTTTTGGTAACAGGGTGATAATCCCATATTGCTGGGTGACTGAAAAACTTCCTGTTTCGTAGCCAAAATTCAGAGACCGCAATAGAAACCATGCCAAATCTGAGAAAAAGAATTTAAAAAATTCAAAGCTAAAACCATCTGACCCCGGAGACTTTCCGTTTTTACTCCTTTTCAGGGCATTCAAAACTTCTTGGTATGACAACGGACCCTCCAAACGATCCCGAGTCAAATTAGAAAGAACTGGAGAATCACAATTACTAAACAAATGTTTCAAACTAGCCCTTTCGTGTGTATCAGAGGAAGAGTACAGTTTTTTTGTAAAAAAGCCTAGCTTCATCAAGGATACAACACGAGCTCGTCAGCACACTATTATTATCTGTAACAACACGACTAATGCTTCTATTTACACAATTACGTTTCTCCATATTAAGGAAATACTTGGAAGGCTTTTCCCCTTGTTCCATCCACCTGGTTTTTGACCGCATCAAAACGCCTTCCATTTTTTTCTTACGGAGGTTAACGAGATCAGCCTGCTTTGATTTTAAGCTTTCGTTTGATGCAACCTCTCCCTTGGCAACTTTCTCGGATAGAACTGTAATTTCTTGTTCAAGGTTTGATTCAGCCTTACGTGATTTTTTGTTCTTCCAGGCGGCATAGGAAATGGTCTTAGTTCTAATACCCATCAGTAACATTTCAAAAAAAAGTTGATCATTAATAATAAAATTAACATCCCTAGGATGGATGTCACTCAGATTTGAACGTTGATAGGGCGAGGCGGCATACTGATCGACAATTTCTCTTATGGTGGTTTTAACCTGGTCAACATAAATCGCATCCATAAGAAGAGAATTATTAAATTTCCAATAACCAACACCTCTGTCTACCTGATTAAAATCAAGTTGCAAATCAACCATTGAATGATCAGTGCGATAACCCGGTTTTATATCGCAAGAGGCTAGTTTAGTGTTCAACTCTGAAGAAATTAAAAAGAAATCTAGCCTAGACTGTTTTAATGGAGAGTTTTGCCTCCAAGTGTATTTCTTAGACTCTGGATTCTGAATGCGCCAGGGATTAATGAGATTTAGTTGGTTACACAAATCCAACACTCTCTGCCTAGCCAATGGGTTGTTAGTCTTGACATAATTGAAACAATCAATTCTGACATCCAATACCAAATTCCAATCTCCACAGATAATTGTGTGTGGATTATCGTAATCAGTAGTAATATCGTTCACAGTTTCATACAAATTATGATCATCTTTGTTAGGACCGTATAAATTAATTAAAGTAATATTACAACCATAAATATCCAAGCCGAGCGCCACAAAATTGCCGTTCGGGTCAGTTTTGCATGAAAGAACTTTGAACTCAAAGGTGTTATTGAAAAGAATTGCCACTCCTCTGGAGTTACTTTTGAAAGAGCTAAAATAACAATCAAACCCCATTCAGCTCTAATCCTCTGCTCCATCAAGTCTGTACAATGGACGTCCTGCAGACAATAAATGGAGTAGCGCTTTGTCCTTAAAAAATGTAAAACATCCCTCCTTTTTTTGTAATCTGCTAAGCCGCGACAATTCATGGAGACTATGGACACATTTTGAGGCGAGGTGCCTTTAGAACTATGCGGGCTTGTCATACAAAGCGTGAACCCGGTTGACGCCACAATTTAGTGGGCCAAACAAAAAGCAATCATATAAAAGAAAAGCAAGAGGAATGTCGCGGTAACAAAGGGACGGTACACTTTTAACCCATGGGATTATGTACTTTATACACAAGAAATAAATGAAATGAGGAGTTGGTCTAACTGTATACAAACTTACAAATCTCCGTGTTTTTGATTTAGTTGCAATAAACCCCCAAAAGGCCCAAACCAAGCTCCCATGCTGGGAAGGGAGAAAAACATAAATAGAAAAAAACCACCCCAAAAAACCCCAAAAACAAACCCAGCCCCCAAAACAAAAAACAACATACTCGTAATGCAAAAACACCACACCGAATGTGCTAAGTCGGAGCTCCACTTGCAATGCAGGGTGCCAGCTTAAAGGATTTGGGTACCTTTTCCAACACAAAACACAATATCCCCAGACTCACACCAAACCCACAAAGCCCGAAGACAATGACAGCAGAAAGCCTCCCCTAAGATACCAATTGCCGAGGCGCCGCAGCCCCCGAGAAATGAGCAAAACAACGTCATGAAAATACATTTTTACAAGCT
The DNA here is from genome assembly GCF_032118995.1 of Asterias amurensis. Taxonomy (NCBI): domain Eukaryota; kingdom Metazoa; phylum Echinodermata; class Asteroidea; order Forcipulatida; family Asteriidae; genus Asterias; species Asterias amurensis. The sequence goes on along the minus strand of NC_092657.1, from coordinate 17,348,349 downwards.
AAAGCAACCCTCGTCTCACGATCAGTGAGACGAACGCTACTCTCATGACACTGCCCCACCCATCCCCCCAAAACCACAGCACCCCAGCAACCAATATCCTCACAGAACTTGAACTCGGTGCTCTTAACCACTCGGCCACGACAGATGTGAACTAGACTGGTCCCCTAGCATGTGTAGTCATATCCATTGTGTTGGTCCTGAAGGTTGACATTAAGTGTTAGTGTTTTATTTCTCTGTTGGTCTTTTACCTTCACCTTTTTTTGATTTTTGTAGACCGAGCAAGTCGTCTACACCGTACCGTGTGTCATAGTTGCTTTCTATCACTTGATTAATTCTTTGAGTAAGGAAAAACAACTTTCGCTGTCACTTTTGCTTCGATCCGGTGTCACAGGGAATTGTGTCCCCCGCACAACGGTCCTGAAGGACAGACTCTCCTAGGGGATTCTGTCCCCCGGCTAGGGTTTTCTGTCCGCCAGGGGAAATGGGAGACTTTGTGACGCTGGATGGCAGCAGACTTACCCGGTAAATTTCCATTGTTTACGTAGTTCTGAGCCTGCGCACATGACCGAGAACAATGGATTTTATCTGGTAAGTCTGCTGCCACCAAGCGTCCCAAAAGTCTCCTATTGTCCCCCTCTCATTTTAGACTGTTGAAGTTACATTTTTATATCATGATTTGTTTCCCTCTGTGCGACTTTTGTAATCTTTTAAGACAATAAAATAAGGCATTTTTGGTTGTTCCTTTTCATTAAAATGCTCATTTTTGGGGAACTATGTGCAGTGTAGGCTGCTTGGAAATCGGCGCAGTTGTTTCGTGTGACCGTACAAATACCGACTTGATTCCAAGACTATGAAATAGGCACAGCGTGTTCTTGGAATCGAATCAGTATTGTTGGGACGGCCGACCGGAACTTACTTTTAGTTGTTTACCCTGGCGTCCGCAATTTTTCGTGTTTCAAGAAAAGATCGTGAAATAATGTTGAAATTAGTTATTCTCAAGGTAAAGCTACAACGTTGAATTATTTTACAAGCCCACATCGATACAATAGTACACGTCTTCGAAAATTCAAAATGTGTTTTACTGCTATTTAAAGGCAGTGGACACTATTGGTATATTACTCAAAGTAATTATTAGCATAAAACCTATATATAATAATCTTGTGAAAAAAAGAGTTCACACGTTTAAATGATTTAAGTATTATAAACATTATTGATTCGTAAATATACTAGACAAGCTATATTACCTAGACAAGTCTTACTTTTACCGATTCAAAAAGTTTGATTTAAAATTTGTTTTAAGAACTATTTTTATATACATATATCAAGACGGCTATAATGAAGTTACATGAACGATGGTTAACCTGACAGTCCCCAAACTTGTTTATGATGCTTGTTTTTTGTCTTCATGTAATTTTGATATTATTTAGACTTTTGAAACTTCTTGTAGTTATCGAGAGAGACAAACATAGCCAAACCTTGTCTAAAAAAAAAAAAACACTACTAAGTCTAAAAGAAAAAAAAACAAAAACGCAATTGCGGGAGAATTGGGTGCCACTGCGCGGTGCCAGCTTGACGGCCGGCTCGACGCGCTGCCACCACCGTGGTTCGAACCAGGGACCATGGGGTTCGGATTCCGACACTCCTACCACTACACCACGGTGGGTCCCCCCAGGATTTATCGCATTCTAGACTTTATGAACATTTGGTCCATATTTTACACTTGATGTTATGGCATTGGAGTGCAGTGATTTATATGTTTGTATACAGGGACTCTGAGTTTTTGTTTACACTAATTAGAGCAAGCATAAAGAATCTGATCATTGTATACAACTATTTTTTTTACCGGACATTTTAAATAAACATGTTATTAAATTTCAATACCACAAAATTCAAATTCAAATTCACATCCTTGTAAAGATATATTCTGAGAGTGGGAAAGAAACAAAAAACGAACCTGTGCATTTTTTTATTTTTTTTTTAATTTTTTTTTTCATTTGACATTAAAACAAAAAAAAACAGATGAGTTGTCAGGCAGCGGGATTCGATCCCGGTACATTTCGGTGCCGAGTCCGGAGCCCATCCTCTGGGCCACTACTCCTCTTAATCGGTGCGTACGAGTTTAATTTTAAACATTATGATGGACAGCATTAATAGTCATAAACGTTGTAAAAAAACAACAAAAAAAAAACCACGCAATTCGAACCCATTTATTTAGGGTGTTAAGCTGCTCATAATACTTAAATTGCGTTCAAGTTCATTTTGAAGCCCTAGTATAAAGAACAACTTTAAACAAACGAACAACAAAAATGAAGTTAAATGTTTAAAGAATGAATGCCACTGCGGCCGGCAGCTCATCGCGCTGCCACCACCGTGGCTCGAACCGGAGACCTTTGGCTTCGGAATCCGACACCCTACCACTACACCATGGTTGGTCCCCCCAGGATATTGCGCATTTTATACTTACTGAACCTTTGGTCCATACTTTACACATGACACTATTGCATGGATATACAGTGCTTCATACTTAAATATTTGCCAGTGGAATACTTTACACAGGAAGATATGGTATGGAAAAGTCAGTGTCTTATGGAGTTGGACCTTTACCACCCAACTACCTGTAGATTCATAAGTGAATTTGTTATAAACATGATTCCCTTCTCCAGATGATTATACGAGTATGAGTCAGTCTTTCAGATAATATGTTAAAAATGATGTTTCGAATGGGATGGACTGAATGAACCGGTTGCGAAATAGTTGCCGAAACTGGCCGCCATTTTGTTTATTAATGAATAAGCCCTTACAACAAAATATAGTTTGCCCGGTTTTTTGTTTAGTATTGGAATTGGCAGACGATTAAAACAACACGACAAGCTTATTACCACATACAATAACACCATATTATACTCTCACATACAAATTTGATTTGGTAATTGTCAAAGACCAGTTTTCTCATTTTGTGTATCCCAAAATCAAAGCATAAAATAACAAGCCTGTGAGCATTTGAGATATTGGTCATCAAAGTTGCGAGAAAATGCTGAGAGAAAAAAACACCCTTGTTGGACGAATTTGCGCGCTTTCAGATAGGAATACACGACTTCTGGTTAGAAGTATTTTATTGTTTTAGTGAGAAATGAGAAACGGCCCCCTCTGAAGTAACATAGTTTTCAAGAAAGAAGTAATATTTTCCACGAATTTTATTTCGAGACCTCAGAATTAGATTTTGAGGTCTCGAAATCAAGCATCTAAAAGCACACAACTTCGTGTGACAAGGGTGTTTTTTTCTTTCATATCTCGCGACTTCGATGAGCAATTAAGCTCAAGTTTTCATTTGTTATTTTGTGCATTATGTTGAGATACACCAAGTTAGAAGCCTGGTCTTGGACAATCAGGGGGCCTACCAATAATGTCCAGTGTCTTTAAATGATTGCATAGATGATTATATTGTTTACTAAAATAGGTTTACCAGTGGAATCTTCTAATCAGCAACTCCAGCTTTTATGAGAAGAAAAAAAGCATACACAATTTCAACGAAGACTCGTCAAACTGTAATACAAATCTCTTTGTTATGCAAATCACGTTTCCGCGTTGTAGCCAAATGTAACCATTGCTCTTTTCAGCAACTAAAGTGTGTGTGTGTGTTAAACTTGTGCTGTGGTTTTACACGTGGGCGGGATAATGGACACTCATGGCTCTGGGTCGTCTGCTAAAACAACCGCTACTTCAACCTTCAAGAAACCTGGTGGTCTGGTGGTAAACTATCAACGATTCTTTATCAACGCCAGTTATGTGACACTAATAAACCAGCAGTTTAAATGGATCCCGTTTGTGGGAATATCTCAATTAAGTCACCATGGATTTGAGTGCTGAAGACAACGAAAATATAACTTGTCCATGGTGACATTGATGTTTAGCTGTTACAGCGAAAGGGGGCTTGGTTTCTGTTGAAAATAGTCAATAAAAATACGACAACAACGGAGTTATTTCTCTGTTGGGCTTGTATCTGAATTGCATTAGTTTGACTCAATCACACTTGTATGCCGAATGACACCAGGTTTTCTCTTGAATAAGGTTAGTGATGACAGAACTGAACACCGTGCCGCTACCAGCGAAGAGGGGCGAAGAGGGGCACAGCCCGCGGTACCAGCGCTACGATTCACCGCTGGCAGTACCAGAGCTGCATCGCTCAGCTAATGGGGGATGAAAGCCTCACCACTTGGCGTATCTAGCAAGGATGGCTGCTGCCGGGTGTTAAACTTATAGACACATGTTGCTGCATCGAAGTGCACATGACTGAATGGTAAATGTTTTGAAGGTTCCCTTTTCATAATAAAATTTCCATTTTGTCCTAAACCGTGAACCTAAAAAGGGTATATGAATTATAAAATAATTATGACAGTTAATGCTTGCCCCTTTCATTCCCTTTCAAAAATGTAAGTGAAAGTAAAGGGTTATTGTACGTGTGTGCGCTTGTCGTATTGTTTTAACCGCCTGCCACTTCTATTACTAACAAATTTGTATCGGGGCAAACTGTATAATATGTAAGAAAATGGCGTCCGGTTTCGGCAACTTTTTCGACAACCGGTTCACAATTCAGACCATCCCATCCGAAAGATCAGTTTAATATCTGAAAGACTGACTCATACTCATAATCATCAAGAGGAGGGGATCATTTTTTTATAGCAAATTCACTTAAAGGGTGTAACTTTTGTAGGACAAAAAACACAATGTCCACAGATTTACACAAACTTACACAGTTTGAATATAATGATAGTAGAAAAGCTTCCCTGAAAATATTGCGTGCTGAGGTGCTGTAGTTTTTGTGAAATGAGTAAAACAATGTCATGAAAATAATTGTCGTCTCATGAGACGAAAATTATTTTAATCATTTACAAACATTATTTGCATTACATTGTTTTACTCATTTCTCAAAAACTACAGCACCTACAGTCAGTAATATTTGAAGGGAAGCTTTCCACTATCATTATCTTCAAACCCTGTAAATTTAATGTAAATCTATGAACATTTTGAAAAGGTACCCAAATCCTTTAATCTAAACCAACATTATTTTGTTTGACACCGGGTTCATATTGATCAGACCGATAACGATGCACTGATCATAATAGGCCTACATACATGGTATCAATTGTGTTTACATTTAATACTTTGTTTCGCCAGATAGAAATTATAATCATGGATAACCTCACTTGATACGATTGCCATCCAAAATTGGGAGCAGCAATTCAAACTTGGGAAACTTTTAGGATTTTTTCTGGAAAATCATGATGATCAACATTGTGAAACGAAGATTTGTGGCAAGTTCCTTAAAATTTGATGGAGAGAATATTTGAAAAGAACGGACGATCCATATAAAGGCATTACACATAAGTTTGTCCACAGATTTACACTAAACTTACACAGTTTGAAGATTATGATAGTAGAAAGCTTCAGTGGAAATATTCATTGCTGAAGTGCTGTATTTTTTGAGAAGTGTTTCAAACAATGTTATACAAATAATGTTCATCTTATCTCAGTATTATTGTTTTACTCATTTCTCAAAAACTACAGCACCTCTGCAACTAATATTTTAAGCTACGCTTTCTACTACCATTATCTTCAAATGGTGCAAGTAAATATTTGGACATTGTGTTTTGTGTTACAAAAAAGTACCCACATCCTTTAAAGACACTGGACATTTTGGTGATTGTCTTATACACTTGGTGTGTCTCAACACATGCACAAAATAAAAAACCAGCGTGAAAGTTTGAACACAATCGGTCGTCGAAGTTGCGAGATAATAATGGACGAAAAAAACACCCTTGTGACACGAAGTTGTGTGCTTTCAGATGCTGGATTTTGGGACCTGAAAATCTTATTCTGATGTCTCGAAATTAAATTCAAGTATTATGTTTATTTCTATATCAAAAAAATACGTTATTTCAGAGGGAGCTGTTTCTCACAATGTTTTATACTTTAAACAGCTCTGTATTGCTTGTTACCAAGCAAGTTGTTATGCTACTGAAAATGTACGCCCCGCCGGTGCGTTGTATAGTGGCCCCGCCGGATCTTGGAGGACAACGCTCCTGAGGCAGCTGGCTTGAACTTTTGGTGAACTGTTCAGTGATTGGACAAACTATCGATGATGTAAAACAATGTATAACATAATTATAAGAGATTATCCAGGTGCGCTGACCGGATGCGTTGTTTTGGCGCCTTTTCTTGCAACGTAATGTGTATGATTAAGTTGTGTAGACAGACCAAATGCTTAGTTCAGTGAGTGAGCATCGAGTAAGTTGTGTCATACAGCGTGTTTCATATTGAACATAACTTGAGTTCGTTTGTTTTCAGTCTGCCTTTGGCTACAGAGCAAACAAGGACCCGTTGGAAGTACGTTACACTAACAACTATTATGAGTAGGCCTAATTACCAATAGTGTCCAGTGCCTAATTAAAATTTACAACACTAAGAAACATGGGAAACGAGCCCAAACATGCTCTCAACAAATGTTTGTATTGTCTTTCAGATTATGTTCACAAGCTCTTAACTGACTGTCCCATCAAGTTGAAGGTTTCTTTGGAGTGTGTGGTATTGGTTTTTCTGGCGATGTGGAGCTCTACAAAAGGTAGGTCAAGATCTTGGGGACATCAAAAAGGTACGAGAAGATCTAAGGCCAAGTAAAAAAAGAAACATGTTAAGCGTCCCCGCCCGCTTCCTTTTTAGAGGCCGCCTCTTTTCTTTTCTTTTTTTTTATGAAAAAGGTTATTTTAAACGATCTCAGCTAAAATAATCTGAATGTCTTAATTGTCTGAATGTCTTGACCAAAATGTTACATTTATGTATTGTGTGTTTGAGCAGTAGAAAAAAAACAATGAAGATTTGACATTTTAAAAAGAATGGCGGTCATCTTGAAAAACCCCGGACGCTAAACATGTTTCTTTTTTTACTCGGCCTAACCCCGTTCCCTCCCCATTGACTCTCTGCAGGACTCTCGACAAAGTATTTGTTGATGTTGTCAACTTGTTTGGTCTTATGGTGATGTTAATAATCTCTGGCCAAGTGATGTCTATCCTTGTTAGCTTTGGATCCCATTTCAATTGGAAAATTTTCCCGGAAAGTCTCAAATTAAAGTTTTATAATATATCGACATTTGAAAATTTGGGAAATGTTGATGTAAATATTTCCCTGATTATTATTTAATGTCAGACAACACTGTGGTTCATCAAAGTATACTGTTCACAACGTCGAGAACAAACATGGTCTTTTCAGAGCTAACTCTCCTTCAAATAAGGACTTAAATATTCTCGAACAAGACGTTTACGATTCAATTTTTAGAGAAACAAGTTAGTAAAAACGTTGAGATCACTCTTTTCAGAACTAAGAAGTCTCCCGAAATCAGAGAAATCTACTCCGCGGTTGTAGAATGGCAAGACACTTCTCTAAAGAACAAAACACATGGGGTTACCGTTAATCAAACAAAATGTACATTAATACCTCACCATGCAATGCATCAAATCCAGTAAAATAATTAAGCTGATCCCACATCGAATGTTTTTGTGAACCGGCAAATGCCGTGTAATTTAATCAACGTCGGTGTTGTTAAATAAGATTATTATTTTTAAGACTAAAGACGTGTAGAGATAAGACGTGAGCAAACCTTGTGGTCGTTCTTTCTTTCATTCACAACAATAACATTAAAGGAACACGTTGCCTTGGATCGGTCGAGTTGGTCTTTGAAAAGTATTGAAACCGATTGTTTTGAAATGCATATGGTTAGATAGTTAATTTAAAAGTAGATTATAATGATCCACACAAACATGCCTTGGAATTTCACGGTTTTCCTTTTACGTCGCAACGAAACGGTCGGCCATTTATGGGAGTCAATTTTTTGACTCCCATAAATGGCCGACCGTGTTAACCATATATGCATTTTATAAAAACGGTTACAAACGCTTTTTATAGACCAACTCGTCCGATCCAAGGCAGCGTGTTCCTTTAAGTAAACATTGTAAAGTCTGTGAGACAGCCCGGTTTGCTTAAAGCCATTTGACCCTTTCGGTAAACAGTATTGTACAAGGCCCACACTTCGTGTGTCACAACTTCTATATAAAATAACAAACCTGTGAAAATTTAGGCACAATCGTTCATCGGACTCGGGAGAAAATAACGGGAAAACCCACCCTTGTATCCGCCTTCGGCCTCGGGAAATAGGTCGCTCTTCTGGTCACTCAAAGTCCCTTGTGGGAATAGACGCATACTAGTTACCTCGTTGCCAGTCAATATGTGTATAATAATTAATTAAATATCAACTGTAACATCAAATCAATCGACTGATTAAGGAGAATAATTTAAAAATATTCGTGGTATACACGTACACAAAATGTTTTAAATCAAATTTGATTTATGCAATATTTTACAATAAACCTCTGGCGTAGCCCACGAGTTTCAAAGTGTGACATCAGATTTTTTGATAATATACATCCAAGTGCTTGAACATGGTCATTATGACATCACACTGAGGCTCGTGATTAACATCACACAGATCTGCCTTGAGCCTACGCCCATAATAAACTTTGACCTATCATTAATTTCACATTAAGGTATCAATTTAAAAAGTTTTGTAAAAGAGAAAAATCAGAATTAGCTGTTGCAAAACTGCTTACCAACTATTGGCTTACAGAAACAAATTAATTCAAAATGTCATATTAATATGAGGTGACATTGAATTAGCTGTTGGAAACTGCTTACCAACTAATTTTACCTGTGGTGCAAACTTAAAAGGTCTGCATATGGTTAGATAGTTAATTTAAAAGTAGATTATAATGATCCACACAAACATGCCTTGGAATTTCACGGTTTTCCTTTTACGTCGCAACGAAACGGTCGGCCATTTATGGGAGTCAATTTTTTGACTCCCATAAATGGCCGACCGTGTTAACCATATATGCATTTTATAAAAACGGTTACAAACGCTTTTTATAGACCAACTCGTCCGATCCAAGGCAGCGTGTTCCTTTAAGTAAACATTGTAAAGTCTGTGAGACAGCCCGGTTTGCTTAAAGCCATTTGACCCTTTCGGTAAACAGTATTGTACAAGGCCCACACTTCGTGTGTCACAACTTCTATATAAAATAACAAACCTGTGAAAATTTAGGCACAATCGTTCATCGGACTCGGGAGAAAATAACGGGAAAACCCACCCTTGTATCCGCCTTCGGCCTCGGGAAATAGGTCGCTCTTCTGGTCACTCAAAGTCCCTTGTGGGAATAGACGCATACTAGTTACCTCGTTGCCAGTCAATATGTGTATAATAATTAATTAAATATCAACTGTAACATCAAATCAATCGACTGATTAAGGAGAATAATTTAAAAATATTCGTGGTATACACGTACACAAAATGTTTTAAATCAAATTTGATTTATGCAATATTTTACAATAAACCTCTGGCGTAGCCCACGAGTTTCAAAGTGTGACATCAGATTTTTTGATAATATACATCCAAGTGCTTGAACATGGTCATTATGACATCACACTGAGGCTCGTGATTAACATCACACAGATCTGCCTTGAGCCTACGCCCATAATAAACTTTGACCTATCATTAATTTCACATTAAGGTATCAATTTAAAAAGTTTTGTAAAAGAGAAAAATCAGAATTAGCTGTTGCAAAACTGCTTACCAACTATTGGCTTACAGAAACAAATTAATTCAAAATGTCATATTAATATGAGGTGACATTGAATTAGCTGTTGGAAACTGCTTACCAACTAATTTTACCTGTGGTGCAAACTTAAAAGGTCTTGTAAGAGAGAAAAAATGAATTAGCTATTTCCAACTTCTAAATTGACCTACATGTATATGGTACACCATTAAAAAGTATCACATTATGAGAGAAAACTGAACGAGAGGTTGCAAACTGCTTACCAACTAAATTGACCTTGGTACACATTTAAAGGGTCCTGTAAAAGAGAACAAATTAATTGAATTAGCTGTTTCAAACTGCTAAATTGACCTATATGGTACATAATTAAAAAAAGTCTCATAATAATGAGAGAAAACTGAATGAGAGGTTGCAAACTGCTTACCAACTAAATTGACCTATGGTATAAATTTAAAAAGTTTTGTAAAAGAGGAACAAAATTGACTTAGCTGTTTCAAACTGCTAAATTGACCTATATGGTACACATTAAAAAAGTCTCGTAATATGAGAACAAACTGAATGAGAGGTTTTGCAAACTGCTTACCAACTAAATTGACCTATGGTATAAGTTTAAAAAGTCTTGTAAAAGAGGAAAAAATTCACTTAGCTGTTTCAAACTGCTACATTGACCTATATGGTACACATTTAAAAAGTCTCGTAATATGAGAGAAAACTGAATGAGAGGTTTTGCAAACTGCTTACCAACTAAATTGACCTATGGTATAAATTTAAAGGATCTTGTAAAAGAGAAAAAAACGAAGTAGCTGTTTCAAATGCATACTAACTAAATTGGCCTATAAAACAAACTAAAAATGCCGTAAAATATGAGATAAAATTTAATTAGCTGTTGCAAACTGCTTACCAACTAGTTTTACCTATGGTACAATTTGAAACGGTCTTGTAAAAGAGCAAAAACTTAATTAGCTGTTTGAAACTGCTAAATTATTGACCAATATGGTACACATTTAAGAAGTCTCTTGTATGAGACAAAACTTAATGAGAGGTTGCCAACTTATTTTACCTATGGTACAAATTTAAACGGTCTTGTAAAGGAGCAAAAACTTAATTAGCTGTTTCAAACTGCTGAATTGAACTATTGGTACACATTTAAAAAGTCCCACAATGAGACAAAACTTAATGAGAGGTTGCAAACTGTTACAAACTAAACTGACATTTCAAAAGTCTTATTTATGACAATAAAAAACAAATTTTTAGCTGCCGTGGAAAAACTGAAGTTGTAACCCTTGCTGTGCTACTTAGTAATTGCTAATTGTTTGTTTTAATCACCCTACGTAAACAAAATAGAAAAATCCCATTAAATTTCTGACTAATAAATACGCTTGAGAAACATAGGTTAAAATTAGGTGGCAAGGGCAAGGTCGTTTACCCGCCGGATTTGTTTACAGTATAGAATGTCCCCTGTTTCCTGGGTAATTCCCATTGACTTGGAACACAAAATGAGCCTTGATCTTTCGTGTAGGAATGATATCATTTTGAAACGTAATCTGACCCCACGCGAGCAAAATACTAACAGGTGTGCCCTGGGAATGGTAAAATTAAATCTCTAGACCATTTGAAAGACTGTCTGATTGCTGTTGGTTAGTTTATTTCTCGTTTTATGACAAGTACCTTGTAAACAGCATTGCTAGTTGTTAATAGCAGGGTTAAAGACCCTGGACACTATTGGTTATTGTCAATGACCAGTCTTCTATCTTCGTGTATCTCAACATATGCATACAATAACAAACCTGTGAAAATTTGAGCTCAATTGCTTGTCAAAGTTGCAAGATAATAATGAAAGAAACAAACACCTTGTCACACGAAGTTGTGTGCTTTCAATTAATGCTTAATTTCGAGAACTCAAATTCTAAATCTGAGGTCTCGAAATCAAATTTGCGGAAAATTACTTCTTTCTCGAAAACAACGTTACTTCAGAAGGAGCCGTTTCGTACAATGTTTTATACTCCCAACCTCTCTCCATTACTCGTTACCAAGTAAGGTTGTATTACCAATAGTGTCCACAGCCTTTAAAATTAAATCATTGTTTGTAAACTGTATATAAATCGTTGTTGTTATTACTGACTATTTCCAGAGGCGCGGGTTTCTAGTGTCTTAGTGGATTTTGTTATTTTCATCTCCACCTTCGGTTCGGGTTTCTTTGTGTTGCTCTGTCCTGTTATTTTAGAGTAGAACGTGTACAGATATGGGTTTAGCGAGGAGTTTATAGGGAGTATGAACACCACAATCCAGGCATACATATCAGGACCAATTTTCACAATCTGAGCCTGGGATAAAATCCCCATAATTATCACAGGCATCCAACAAGCGAAGTCAGTACCGACTATAAGAGCCATCTTTATCGCCATCTTAACTTCCCTCTGTCGGTGAGCAGTTACCTTCACCAGCTTAGATGAGCGTTTAACCTTCACGAAGATTGCTATGTAGCAGCTCAACACAACGATAAAACAAAACAAATTGACGCCAAGGAACAAGACGATTGAGTAGATCCAAGCCGGTTCTCTTGCATCAGGTACCGGTATAGCGATTGAACCTGAACCAAACACGCTACTGATGGAGTTATCTACAAATGAATAACTAGACACCTTAGTTATCAGGGGGAGACCAATGCACACATCAGACAAACCGTATACATTTGAATCAGTATCACCACTGAATACAGTCGGGATAATACTAACACATGCAGATACTAACCATAATGTGACCACGATAACTTTGCTTTTCTTTCCTCTGATGGTAACACGGCTGAAGGGAAATACAATGCTTAAAAAGCAGTCCAAACTGATCAATGTGACAAAAAATACCGATGCTTCACTAGACATCACTGATACTACCCCAGCAATCTTGCAAACCACACTAGACCGCCATTCCTTTGCAACACTGGAATAACTCTTACCCAACAATTTATCAGCAATAGCAATGATCAACATATACACCCCCATCATCAAGTCGGATATAGCTAAATTAAGAACCAAGAATGAGTGCGTCTCATTCTCGCCTAATTCTTTGCCCCGTCTACATCTCCAGATGATGACCATCAAGTTGCCGATGAGGGCGCTCAACCCGAGAATCCACAAAGACGCTCGTAGTGGATCATTACGCATCAGACTGCCGCAGATGTTTAGTGGTGGTTGCAACTCAGTCGTTGTACATTTAGAGTAATCGAACTCTTTGGATGGTACTTCTTCATCAAATTTACAGCACAGGCGGTAGTCATCGACGTATCTAAAATACAATTGAAGTCATTTTGAAGGTTTGTATTAGAATTCAGTGATTTAAACAAAATAAAAAATATAGGTGTGCTTATCGTTATCGTTATTATTGAAATTGTCGTTGTCGTTGTTGTCGTTGTCGGTGTTGTCGTCGTCGTCGTATATTAATATTAGTTGAAGTAACAAACTTAACCGGAACAGAATGAAAGGGGGATATACAGTAACAGACTTACAATTTTTCCAATTTGTGAAGACCTTCAAGAGCCCCCGAATCGATCGTCAGTCTAGATTTTTCACTGGTCCATTTACCTCGGATCAAAAAACTGTAACCAACATTTATTTATTAATTTATTTATTTCATACAGAGTCCACAGCACAAGCGCCAAAAGCGGATGGATGAAAAATAATTAATTTACAATAAAATACTACAAAACACAATGAAAGAACAACAAACAAACATGAACATACACAAAACAACAATCAAAAATTGACGAAATGACAAGGAAATTGAATTTAGAAGTCAACCGGTGAATAAACCCAATCTTTGTGACACTTAACTCTGATACAGGGAACTTTGAACACATCAGGATAGCGGAGAACGGAACGGGAAACTTTTAATGGGAAAAAAAGTAGTCAAGTTACAAGTAAAATGAGAACTTAGACATTTGAAGATAAGATTAAATTCAATAATAATCAGAGTTGATTCAGAGCAAGGGCAAAACTGATGATGAAGATAATGATTTGCATTTTGACACAATACTTTGCAATAAAGACTGATCTGCTATTCAGATCAGTCTTAACTCATTGTAAGGTCGGCCACTGGCTGCCCATTTGTCATTGGTCTAAACATATCACAACCTGTAGGTTATTGCGTTTGACCTGAAACAGCATGTATCGACTCACAGTTCTTTCAAGTTGCTCAACGAGTTGAAAGCTCCACTACTTATTAAGAGTAAGGGATTATCCACAACCAACCTATTGTAGAGACATTTAAAAAAAAAACAATTGGAACTGTGTTTGCTATTTTTGATAAGAAGGACTATTTTGGAATTTGGTGTTGTAGTTCATCGCATCCTTCAACAAATACCGTCACTGTCACTGTCACCTTCACCGTCATTGTCATCGTCATTGTCATCGTCATTGCCATCGTCATTGTCATCGTCATTGTCATCGTCATCTTCGTCACCTTCACTGTTACCATTACCGTCACCACCATCACCGTCACCGTCACCGTTATCATGATCATGATCATCACCATCAACATCACTATCAACATCGTCGTCACCGTCACCATCACTGTCACATTCACACTCGCCGTCATTGTCATCGTCATCGTCATCATCATGATCATGGCCATCATCATCATCATGACGATCATCATCATCATCATCATCATCATCATCATCATCATCATCATCATCATTACCATCAATAATAACAATAATAATAGTAACAACATTTATAAGGCGCACAGTATCTGGTATCTGCGGTGCGCAGCTGGAAAAGGCCATCACCGTCACCATCACCATCATTACCGTCACCGTTATCATCATCATCATCGTCATCATCATCACCATCATCATCACCATCACCATCACCATCACCATCACCATCATCATCACCATCATGATCATCATGATCATGAACATCATCATCACCATCAACATCACTATCAACATCGCCGTCACCGTCACCGTCACTGTCACATTCACACTCGCCGTCATTGTCATTGTCAACGTCATCATCATGATCATGACGATCATCATCATCATTACCATCAATAATAATAGCAGCAGCAGCAGCAGCAGCAGCAGCAGCAGCAGCAGCAGCAGCAGCAGCAGCAGCAGCAGCAGCAGCAGCAGCAGCAGCAGCAGCAGCATCACCAGCAGCATCACCAGCAGCATCACCAGCAGCATCACCAGCAGCATCACCATCACCATCACCATCACCATCACCATCACCATCACCATCACCATCACCATCACCATCACCATCACCATCACCATCACCATCACCATCACCATCACCATCACCATCACCATCACCATCACCATCATCACAATCATCACCATCATTATCATCATTAAAACCGAGTTTTTGTTTGCTTACAATGTTCTCAAGTTGAGAAGATCCTCGAAGACATCACTCTGAAGCTCCGAAACTTTATTCTGTGAGAGGTCCCTGGATTTTTTGTAAAAGAAAATAGTAATCTTCATTTGGGGTTTAAATAACATTATGTACTAGATAAGAACAAGATTTTTTCTCCTGTTAATCGGTGTTTTCTTTACCTTCTGATGAAGCACGTGTACTGTAGCTGTCCCTGCCCCATCCTTCCAGAAACTCCAATGTCAATGCATTTTACATCATTTGAAATGTTAAAGTTAAAATACTGCTCCCATTTCTGTGTAGTGTTTTTGTAATATTTCAGTTTGTTAGATAAATGTTGCAAGCTTACTGGGCCGTTGCTGAAAACATGTTTATATTTAACTGTTTTTGAAACATTAATATTTCGATGTACAACAAACTTACAGGAAAGTGAGATTAAAGAGTCCGGAGAATGTGCCGGCGTTGAAGTCCCGTAAGCTGTTGTTCTTCAGAACTCTAATTGGATAAAATAAAATTAAACACCAGCTAAATAATATTACAAAACATTATGATACCGAAGTTGTTTGTGAGTGGAGATTGGTCTTATCCCAACCCAATTGTACGCTCACATACATAATCACAGATATTATACAAATAAGACGGTAGTTCTTGTGTATGTCGTTTGTGTGGTTGCTTTTCAATTGCCATCGTTTGTTAAAATTGTTACTGCAGTTTTAGAGTGTTTAATGTATAGTATATAAATGTGATCTACACAAAGCAAACATCAAATAGGGCCTACGGAATGTTGTGCCTCTACCGAAGGTCACACAATTATTGTGATACATGTTGGGGTTTTTAAAAGCCACATAGGTACCCAACTGCATGCCATGCATGGGAAGAAGTGGCTCGTATGATTCTTCTCAAACAAAGGGTTGAATGTGTTTGGTCATGATGCTAAGATACGTAGAAGGAGTTGTATGCTTGGTATGGTTCCCCCAGCTCACACAAACAAAAACGTTCTTGAAACTGACACCCTCTTAGAAAATGGTCCAACCTTTTTCAACCTTTTTCAAACACAAACATGGCGTTCTGTTTCCATCCGACCAGCCAAAAAATTATGTCTAGTTTGGGAAAATGAACACTATTCTGTTAAGCATTAAAATATATTAAGGGTCACGAGATTAGGCGTGCAACTTACAGTGATTCCAGGAATGACAAACTTTTGAAGATTCCCGTATTCAGTTGAATTATGTTTTCATTGGCAAGTTTGCTGTAGGGAAATGAAAAAAGAAAATTATTGTGGGAGACTTGTTCATGGCTCCGAGAAAAACAAAACAATAAGACAACAATAACAAAAACAACAACAACATTAACAAGACAACAAGACAAGACGACGACGACGACGACGACGACGACGACGACGACGACAACAACAAGAAGTTACCCCAAAAACAACACATTAAGAAGAGAAGCAATTATAACGTTTTGGCAAAAAATGAACAAAGTGGTCAATAACACAAGCAAGGGTATAGCTTTACTGTTTGTGTACTTACAGGTGTGTCGTTCTTATAACAATGTCACCTACAGTCTCCTGATTCCATCCCGAGTTGCACTGACTGACATATCCATCATCAGAGACATTACAGGAACACATTGTCGGACATCGGTCAGCTTTGTCATTATAAAAACAGAATAAGCGGAAACAAACATGCCTTGATTTGTTTGTATAAAAGGATGAAAAGTAAGTAACTTTGATGCAATTACTTTTTCACTCGCTTTTCGTGGAAGGTCTCTGGTAAAAGTTATACCGTTGTAAGTACTTTGTAAATATCTTTGACACTTTGTAAATTATCTTTTTTTTCTTTTAAATTCTTCGCACGAAGCAATTATAGTTCTGGTATATTGTTTTGGTTACTAAACTATTATATAACGCCGTGACCATATCAATCACGTCATCAATTCAAACCGATTGTTTAATTTAAACACTGCGGTCGAAGTGATTGCTTAGTGTCAAATCTGAACTCTTTTTGACTCGCGAAATATTTTTTTTCTTCCGAGTTTGGACGGAAATAGAGGTCATACATTACATTGTTGCAATCTATAGAGTAAGTGGAGAATAGTTACAGGGCTTTCAATACCACGATACGTAAAATCTATAACATGTTTGTTTGAAAACGTCCGTTTTTGCCCTTCAAAAAGGGTCACATAGGTCACACTTTCAGTATACAATTGTTGCACGCTGTGACGAAGTCCATGGCGTTCAGTACACCCGAGGGGGAAAATGGCACCCGAGGCGATGCCGAGTGGGCCATTTTCCCTCGAGGGTGTACAAAACCCATGGACCACAGTCACAGCGTGCAACAATTGTTTTGTAATGCTTTTGTAGTATTATTATTCCTCTTCTCGAAGTTTTGTTGTCATCTTCAAACATTATTACGACGGACTATTCATATTTAATAAGCAGACGAACAAGAAACAATTCACTCGAACCCGTTGTTGTTTCGTACACAGCGCGAAATCGACCAACGCTGGGAACGATCAGGGTGATGTACACCGGTGTACATCACTTTTCATGTTACCCGGCCGCGTATTTTTTTTCCTAGGATGAACGTGGGCAATTTACATGAATGGGCGTAGTTCTATACATTTTTCCATGCAAATGCTTACTTCGACGTAATAATAGTTGTGGAAATACACTCACGCATAACATGTACATACACGCATGCACGTACACATGTTACATGTACAATGTACATGTATATTTAGTACCATGTACCATGTACAACTGCGTATTTTTAGTACAACTTGTACTCTACCTTTTGTCTATAAAATGCGTCGCGCTTGCTGCCATTGCCAAGTCTTGATTGCCCGATATGTTTGCATAGGGTTGGGAGGGGGAGGGAGGGCAATTAAGAAAATAGACTGACGGTCATAATGAACGGACGTGGTCCTAAATGTTTTTTGATGAAATTAGTACACTGCATTACAAACAGCAATTATGCATCTGGAAGCACACAAAAATATGCAACAAAATTAATGTGTGTTTTTTTCACAGGTTTGTTATTTTATGCATGTTGGGATACATCAAGTGAAAATACTGGTCTTCGACAATAATTACCAAATGTGTCCAGTTTAAAATTTTGTATTTTTTTTTTAGACCATGGATGATATATCTCCATGGTTAGACCATGGAGGAAGAAATAGGAGGTAGACTGGTTCATCACAACCTGTACACCATTTTGTGAAGCGATACTTAAAGAAAAGCAGGTTGTGTGTTCCCCATTTATTTCTCCTCCATGCCACAACTATTTTCATTCCACATACCACCAATGGCCCAAGGTCCCTTGCGGTCATCACTAAAGTTTGTGCATGCGCGAGAGTATTTTTCGGGCAAAAACACGCCCATTTTATGTCAATTGCCCACGTTCGTCATAGAAAAAAAAAACGCTACCCGACCTGTCGAGCCATGTAACATGCGTTTTTGTTGCGCGTCACATAATTGGTTCTCGACCAATCAAACGTCACAGTTTTGTTACCGAAGTGTAACAATACGATTTGTTCAATGAGTCTGGAGCTTCCATGTGGTATAATTATTTTGTGTATAATTTGTTATTCTTCAGATTTTACAGGTGTTAGAGCCATTTGTACACTTTCGGTAAACAGTAATGTCCAAGGCCCACACTACATGTATCACAGCTTCTATATAAAACAACAAACCTGTGAAAATTTAGGTCCAATCAGTCATCGGAGTCGGGAGTAAATAACGAGAAAACCCATCCCCCGTTTCCGAACATTTCGCCGTCATGACATGTTTTAAAATAAATCCGTCTTTCTCGATATCGAGATTGATATTTTTTTAATGTTTTCTCAAAAAGTAAAGCATTTGATGGAATAATATTTCAAGAGAATTCTTTCACCAATAACTTCTGGCAACCCTGTAAGATATTTGTAAATCTGTGAACTTTTTTTTTCTGTATCAAAAGTGTACAATGGCTTTAAACCTTTGATTTTAACGCAATAGCCATACTATTAATAGCAGTCTGAGAATCGTACTACCACGGGATCAAAGTTTGTTGTACATCATTATCAAGGCTAGCACCCCATATAAGTGACTCCACATGGGTTTAATCCTTATAAACAAAAGTGGAATATGCTTGCTTTTTTGCACCTTCACATCTCTTCTTTTGATTGGTTGTTGTTGAATAGAACGTATTCATGAATTATGTACTAATGGATCAAAACGTAAGAGCCAAACCATAGTTTATAGACGATGTCAACTATGCTTACATTCAAACCGCCCTCTGTTGACAAAACACTAACACGTCATGTTTCGCCTGGCAAAAAGACGCGCAGTCATGGTAAGATTGCGTGTACTTTCTAGCTGGCTGCCAAACACAAAGGTTTTGCCCTGCGGTATGTGCGCGAATCATGTTATGGTTTTCGAGTGCCGGCAGAGATCACATCGTCTGTAGCAGGACCATAGTTTAAAACTTACCGCATGCTTCTTGTGTTTCGTCATCTTCATCCGGACAGTCGAATTTGCCATCACAGACTGCGGACATGTGAATACATGTGAACGAATTCTTACACGGGAAAGATCCAGGACAGGTCACGGTGGCTATGAAAAAAAAAACGATGATTGGTATCTTGAAGTTGAGATTATGTATAAAATATTTTTTTTTTTTTCTTAAAGGGAATGTACACGTTTGGTTATTGTCAAAGACCAGTCTTCTCACTTGGTGAGTCCCAACAGAAGCATAAAATAAACAAGCCTGTGAAAATTTGAGCTAAATTGCTCATAGAAGTTGCGAGAAAATGATGAGAGAAAAAAACACCCTTGTTGGACGAATTTGTGTGTTTCAGATAGGAATAAAATACTTCTGGCTAGAAGTCTTTTATTATTTTAGTGAGAAACTACCTCTTTCTCAAAATCTATGCTTTTTCAGAGGGAGTTGTATTTCACATTGTTTTATACTATCAACAGCTCTCCAATGCTCGTTACCTAGTCAGTTTTTAAGTTAATACTATTTGTAATGAGTAATTATCAACCGTGTACCTTCCCTTTAAAAAGAACATGGTGTTTTACATGATTTTAAAACAATTTATATGAAAATAGTGCTTGTATCACAATTGGACACCACTACGAACTGATTAAATCAGTTCGATTCAACATAAGTAACCTTTAAATAAAAACGTATACCTTTAATTTTGCGACCGTGCGATTGTTTACATGTTGTAAGTATGTAGCTACGTACGAAAAACTAGCCTGTGAAAAATTATTCTTAAAGTTTTTTTTTTTATTTTTATTATTATTTCCAGAAATCTGGAGCTATTATGTATAACTATACAGTTGACAGAAAATGTTCACAACTTAGCCACCAATTTTTTGACATTTTGACATTTAAACAATAACACTACTGTAAATTTGTGCAAACAGTGTTGTCCATTTGACATTCAGCAACAGCTTCCTTGAGAAAGGAGTATACGAGTGTTCGTCGATAATTCCTTCCAAGTGCGCTGATTTGAGTGAGCACCCTTGTAGCCTCGAATTAACACAATATAAAAAGTTCTTACTACAATTGTCCTCGTCTGCTCCATTGATTTGGCAATCCCTAAAACCATCGCATCTTCCACTGATATTCAGGCAAGAGCCGTCTTCACAATCAAAGACATCGGTATCAGGACAAGATGTGTTATCAGTACCTTCAAAAAGGGGGAATAGTGTTCATTTTGAATTAGGTCACAAGAAGAAACGTTGTTTTTCGAAAATACCATTAGGGCTGAAAGAAATACTCGAACATGTTTCTCTATAGACCAATTTACCAGGATACCATTTTGTTTTAATGTGAATTATCCTAATTTTGATTTTCCCGTGGTTTTCTATCCCAGCAGGATTCCGATTGGTTCCCTGTGGAATCCCGGTTTCTTTTAGTGAGGAATGTTAAAAAAAAAAAAAAATTAATGAATAAAAAAGTTTTATTTAGAAATGAGCAAAACACATCACGAAACTTATTTCCGTCTCTACAGACGAATTTTTGTTAGCATGTATAACGTATAATCGTGGCATTGTCTAACTCATTTAAAAAAAAAAAAAAATAAAATAAAAAAATAAAAAACAGCACCTTAGCAAGTAATACTTTAAGGTAAGCTTTCTAAGGTCAATTTGGCTTCTGCTCTGCCATTTTGAACGTTAGCAGCCGGTTTTCCAAATGTTCCTACTTGTATATTCTGGTAAACTAGAAAGCAACATTTGAGGACAAAATACTCCGTGCCCGCACCGCGTCAAAAGTCGTAGCATATAATCTAGAAAGTTTGCAAGAGCAATTACCATTGCTGCTGTGAAGTTCTAGTAGAAACCCTCGCCCGCTTATATACGAATCACTTCTAAAGCTGAAGGACACTTCCTGCGATGAATTAAATGTTATAGATATCAGTTTATCGACGGATCCTGTCAGCACAAATGACACAGTTTCTCCGTCGAGATTGGTGCCTTTAAGGACAGCTATGTCTTTCCCGTCTTCTGTTGAAAAATCACTTATTCCAACGTGTACTAATGACATGTAATCCGGAGCAACGATAACCCAGTTGCAGTCAAGAGACGGAGGATAGCCGGTTGGGTAGCTGGTTAAGTTGAAGTTAACTGGTTCGCTTCCAACGTGAACTTTAGTAATACCACAAGCACCTGAAAGAAATTGCAGAAAGATAATAATGAGGGCATATCCTGTTCAGACGATGATGGGCAGGCACTGTTACGATTCCAATGTTTCATTGGATAGCCATGCATAAAATGTTGCGTATTTCAGACTCTGACACTACCGAACACAGTGTGTTACACTGGTATGCAAGGTCAAAGGTACATAATGGAGGTAACTGCCGGTTGCACATTTCAAGAACTGCAACTGTTGTGTTAGCAAGAAAATTATGCAGCTAGCTTGTGCTAAAACGTCACCCTTTTTCATACGGCAAGTTTTGCAAGGTTAGCATACATTTGTATGTGATACGGCAGCTCTACATGGCCCCATTTCATAGAGCTGCTTAAGCACAACAGTGAGCCAAGCACAACAAATGTATGCTTATAACAGAGTAAGGTTATCAGACAAAATACCATAGTCACATACACCGTTTGTGGCTGGAGTCCTTCTAAATTCTGCTTAGCATGAATTCATTTAGAATTTTTTTTTTGCTGAGGCAGCTGTAGAGTCGGTGAACTTCTGACGTGACTCTTCGAGGCTCGTGCATAACGCGGGGGTACTGGCCTTGCCTGCTTGGGTGTAGTCAATGTAATACACGCGCAGCAGACGCTTGAAAGTGCAAGAGCAAGCTTACAAAATTACACCACCTCCTACCCATAAGTACATACAAAAAGCGTACGTCACTGCATGTTGTAGCCAATTAAATCAATTCGCATTTGATTATACACAATCATAAGTCGAGTTTTCGGAATGAACATAACTGCTGCAGTTAGATACATTCTATTACTATAATCAGCTAAAGCTTTTGATCACCCTGAAATACTGCAACTTTATCACTATATGGTCCTCACCACAATCCTTTTCATCCACAGATGATAAGTCTTCTGGACCGAAACCGCAGTCAGGATTACCATCACACCTTGCTACAGCAGCGACACAAATCCCATTCCTACAATCGAAGTCATCCTCCAAGTGGCAGGAAGTTGTATCTATTATAGAGATCAAAGTGTGCAATGTCGTCAATATTTTCACGAAAATAACAATTTCGTCAAACTGACATAATAAGAAATATATGTTAATCTGTTTTGTTTATAATCGCTTTCATTGGTAGTATACAGTATACGTATTGCTCCGTAGTATAGTTAGTGCGCGTGGCCGATAAATTACTACATTTGCAGTTTTGGGTGCTGCATGTTGGAAAAACACAGGTTTTGACTTGCTAGTGATCAATCATTTATTCATAAATACCTCAGACAGTTTCGCTATTCTTATTGGTGGAGAGCGCGTCACGTGGGTGTGTATAAACCTTTGTTTATGACCAGTAAAAAGTGTTGAAACATGGGCGTGACACGCGAGCTTGCACCTGTTCTTATAAGACAGTTTCTTCATTCCGATTGGTCGCGAGCAACGGCTGAAACAGTTGTGCCACATCACGCGACATGCGCAAAGCGCACAGCATTCCCTTATAAGGAGTTGTTTACCCGAGGGCGGCGGAGGGCTTTACCATTTCATAGCTGGAGGGGTGTTGTGTTGAAAGAAATCATTGAACAATTTTAATTGTTGCATTTATTTTACTTTTTGACCAAAAAGTGTTGATGTTTTTGACCGAAAAGTTATGTATGAATGGGAATCAAAGTGTGTTGAATCGGTTTTCAACGAGTGGTTAAAACCCGCCGAGGCCTGGTTCTTGATAATTTACCTCGACTTCGTCTCGGTAAAATTATCAAGAACGGGCCTCGTTGGGATTAAACCACTAGTTGAAAACCTGTTCACCACACATTGATTCCCTTATTAAAGGCAGTGGTAATTGTCAAAGACTACCCTTCACAGTTGGTGTATCTCAACATATGCATAAAATAACTAAACTGTGAACATTTGAGCTCAATCGGTCATCAAAGTTGCGAGATAATAACGAAAGAAAAAACACCCTTGTCACACGAAGTTGTGTGCGTTTAGATGGTCGATTTCGAGACCTCAAGTTCTAAATCTGAGGTCTCCCAATCAAATTGGTGGAAAATTACTTCTTTCTCGAAAACTATGGCACTTCAGAGGGAACCGTTTCTCACAATGTTTTATACCATCAACCTCTCCCTATTACTCGTCATCAAGAAAAGTTTTATGCTAATCATTATTTTGAGTAATTACCAAAAGTGTCCACTGCCTTTTAAACATGCTGTTCTTGACAAATATTGCACACATAGCAGGTAAAGACTCCTTTTCCCGTTTTAACAAAGTAGAGACTACGTTTAAGGAATCTTGAACTCTACAAGGGGTTAAAAACAAATCCATGAAACAGCCGTTTGACCAAAAAAATAGTTAAGCTCAAAACAAATAAGAATTGGACTGTTATTGGGTTTTTCTTTTCGTGAAAACTGGAAAATGGAAATGCTGAATACATTTCATGACTTTATTTGGATTAGGTGTTCTTACTTGCACATTCAATCTGAATCATAAGTCATAAATGATTTAGTTAACCTCATTCCAGTTGAAGTTGTGATAAAGAAACACGTAAACAAGGTTGTTCGCTTCATTTTCCAACAATAGAGTGAAAGTCGACGATTTGTTTATAATCTTCCATTTCTTTTAATGTTTCTTGAAACAGGTCAAGATGATTCCTTGAAAGAAACGTTTAATTGCATCTATCTCACATCACTTCCCAAACATTAAAATATTGCCTTGTTTATTATAGTTCAAGTTCAATATGTGCTAAGTACAAGCAGTGGTATTACCGTTGGAACCTTTAAGTTGTAGAAGAAATCCCCGTCCTGTATAGGAGTATTCAGTTCTGAAACCGACATCAATTGTCATCGATGAGGTAAAAACAATAGACTTCAGTTGTGTGGTTCCACTTAGTTGAAAGAACCTAGTTGTGTGTCCATCCAGGAGGGTGCCAGTCATGAAAACAAAGTCACGATTCTTTTGAATGTCAAAATCGTGCACGGACACCACTACCACAGATACCAAGTCTGGAGCCCTGATCTCCCAATGGCAATATGCATAACTAGGATACCTCCCTGGATAGCCTGGTGACGTCAGATTGACTGGAGATGTTCCAACTAAAACGTTTAGTGAACCACAGTAATCTGAAACAGCAGAAATGAAAATCATCGAATGTCTGTAATGTGTTGGTTTAAATCTTCACTTTGGGATATTGAGTTGTTGAATGATGGAGCCTGGCAGTCTTTGAGAAAGGGGCCAGGGTGTAAAGCGCCAATGACACAGAAAATTAATGCTCATCATGGGTTGGTGGAAAAGGTACTACTATCATTGTTGGAATAATTATAGAGAATTTGTAACTGACTAAAACCTAAATACGATACGTGTTGTAGTCGAGTCCTTTGTGTGCGTGTCCGAGTCCAGGTCCTCGGAAAAAGGGACTCAAGTCTTTACTTGAGTCCGATTAAGGGAATAAAAGTGTAGCAACGAGTTCTTAACACGACCGTTTAAAGCCAGCAGGGTCGAATTGCCGTGTGATAAAGGCCCGAGCCGAAGGCGAGGGCCTTTATCGCACGGCAACGACCCTGCAAGGTTTTAAACGGACGTTTAAAGGCACCTGGAAGTGTGATTTTTTTCAAAATAAAGCTCTTGTCACTAATATAATGTGTTTTGATGAGTGGAATGTGAATAAACAGTTGACTAAGGTTTTAACAAATTAATTATTATGTTTTTTTTTACAAATTTAAGAGTAAGCACCGACCCGAGACTGCGGCGCTGTTCGTGACGTTAATCGAGGCAGACTTTGCCTGCAATGCGTAGAGTAAACACCTTTGCACTAGTACATGTACGGTCCAAGTCTTGAGTTTGTACGTTTTGAAAAAAGAGTTTTTTTCATTTTTCCAACAATGCCCACCAGTTGTATTGCTGCTGAATGCAGAAAACACTTTTTTTGAAACGTACAAACTCACGACTTGGACCGTACATGTACTTTGCACGTGTGTTTACTCTACGCATCCAGGCAAAGTCTGCCTCGATTGACGTCACAAAAAGGGTAGGCGGGGTCAGCCCCCAAAACAACTATATATATTTTTTAAACATATAAATCGTGACAAACAATTACTTAAAAAAATGTTACTTAAAAAAACATATACTCTTATGTTTGAAAGAAACAAATTATATTTTGTTAAAAAAGTTAAATAGACACAATTACAGAGAATTTTACAGTTGAAACTTCAAGGTTTGAAATATTTGTTTCAAGAACTTTGTGAAGAGTCCGTTGCGCGTGGGTTGTGTGTACGCGCGCGCCATTAGAAATTGATTACGCGCGCGCGCTTAGAAATAGATTACGCGCTGTTTCTGATAGCTATGAATTGCGTTCCGCGTGATAATTTTACGCGCCTGACACGCGGAAGCCAGCTGGTTATAAACACTGGTCATTATAAACCGTTTAAACACCCCCAAGTGACGCACTCTCCACCAATAGGAGTAGAGAAACTGTCTGGGATATTCATGAATACTTGAATAAGGGGCAATTTGTGTAGCTTTTTCGCTTGTTTTAATATAAAGATCGGGAAAACAGGACAAACAAAAGGTGAGACCAAAACTGTCAAAGGTTTTGACTTGATATATAGACTGCCCGCACGGGCATGTGCTGCTGGCCGTGCCTTCATTGCTGGGGCGCTGGCAGCACAAGGTTTTGTACACATAGACACGAAAACCCCGTTGTCTGTTTTACTTTTTATGCAAATTAAGTGTCTTGCGCAGTGATTTACAAAATTTCCCTGACAGCACAGCATGACAAAGTTATGTAGAATATTTACTACATATTTCAAACTACAAAAAGTGAATACTAAAATTCTGCCGAAAAAGCCTTACTGATGTAATCGAATGTGCAGTTTTTGCATCTATCACATTTAAATTCACCTTGTCTGCACCGTTTTCAGGATTTGAAACTATTTATGGAATTAGAGTGTTCTATATATACATGTCGTGTTGTCCTGTAAGGGAAATTCTGAAAATTGTTGAGAAAGACGTCTAATTCACATAAAAAGTTAAAAGACAACGTTTTTCCATGTCGTGTACAGAAACCTTGCACTGCCAGCACCCAAGCAATGGCTGCGCAGCGTGCAGCACTTGCGCGTATGGATTGAAAATGTTAAAGATCTCTTTTAAACCTAGCCTTGCTCAAGGCTGTTGTTGTTTTCACTCCAAAATAGTCTGCGCGAACCCCACTCCCATAAATGTAATTACTGTACACACTGAGCACGACGCCTGTGCTACTACTGTATAGCCTGTAGGTCATCCGCACTCGTATTACTGTCCCTATCAAATGCAGTCAGGCTGACCGCCTTGTTGGGTCTACGTAATGTCCGGGTTTAATATGTGTTTCTTTATATTTTCATCCAGCTTTAGACGAAATGGGGGGGGGGGGTGGGGGCCTCGATGCTGGTTATATGCAGATCATGAATATTTACATCGGGCTTCGACTGTACGGGTGTCGTGCTCATAGGGGCGATTCCGCGGTAACACGCGTTACGCTTTTGAGGGTCCTTCATCATTCTCCATTCTCTGGCTGCAAGACTACTTTGATTTAAGGGTTCATCTTTTGTATTTTAAAACCTGAATATCTAGGCTAGATCCCAATGTTCACTTAAAAGTGAAAGATCAACTGGTTTAGGTGAGAGAGCTCTGCGAATATCGGTAACACGCGTTACGCTGAATGGAAAGACCAAAAAACTAACGAACTTCATTTCAACTTTGTCCTTGAATGAAATAACTAAAACAAATTTGACCCTTTATATTTGTTCCATATGTGTTTAGTTAATATTTGGTCGTTAGTTTGAAGTTTTCTGCACTGCAATTTTGCTGAATTTGCTGACTGGAATTATACTGTATCAGAAAATGTTATGGTTTCCTAGTTGAAGCATTGTTTGCTGTTCATAAAAAACGTATCATGATCTACTCATATAAAGAAATACCAACCCTGATCCATAAAACTACTATTCAAAATAAATAATTTACTGCTGACACAAATTCAGTCTTAAAAAATACAAGGGTCTCAAAAAGGCGTCAGATTTGCTGACTGGAATAATACTGTATCATAAGATTTGCTTGTGTTGCCAGTTTGAACCGGTGTGACACAATTTTTATTCAGTTGCACTCATTTATGTGCACTCGTTGATCTTTCTACAACAACAAAACGAAAATGTTTATTTCGTTCAAGTTCATCTTTAAAATGTTCTATCTTTACTGTATAGTCCATGAGCCAGCTACACCAGTGCTTGTACCAACCCGGGAGACTAATTCTGATATCACTTTTCTTGTTGCAAATAATCCACAACTTACCATAAACTATGGTAGCTATCCAAAAACTTAGACTTTTAAAAGTTTTCGAAAGATTTTCACCGTAAAATCTGAAACCAAATAGCCTCTTCCGTTGGCTTAAACAAAATTACTGTCAAAACGGCCGTTGGCTTAACACTGGAAGAGGTTTCAGCTTTCAGGGTGAAAATCTTTCGAAAACTGGTAGTTATCTAATTTTTGGGAAAGGCTATCATAGTTTATGGTAAGTTCAGAGATGCCACTTCTCCGGTTTAACCCGGAATTCCGGTTAAAAAAAAAAAAACACCTCAACTTCCGTTTTTTCCGGGCCGTCCACTTATTAAAAGACCGGAGAGAGAAACAAACGGCAACATTTTTTTTTCCCGAGAGCGCGCGATCGACAGCACACGCAAACACCCTGCCGACGTGTGTGTAGGAAGTTCGCATAGTGAGAGAAGGTTGAGCCCACTCTCGGATCTCTCGTTCATCTGTCGAGCGCAATCAACAGATTTGCGCCGCAAAAAATTGGACAAGCATACGGGCAATCTGAGATTTGCGCTATGCAGAATAGGCAGCTCTATTTGCGTATCGAGCACCTGTTTGCACAATATTCAGATTGCGCACCGTCGTGTAAACACGTGCGCGCTGTTTACTTTGAATTGTGGGTATTTTTTCGCTGGGTAGGAAACACGACGCGACGAACGTGGATCACTAAATCATGAGACTCAAATCACGGAGACATCGGTAAAATTGTCTTGATGAGTTCTGATTTGTTTTCCAATTTTGTTAAAAACATGTTAAGCTGGTCAAAGTGAGACATATTGTCCATGGCACCTTCATTTTTTGGTTTGTATTATTATTATTTTTTTTTTCCCCTTTTTTTTTTTTTTTTTCCAAGCCGAGTAAAAAGTGAAGGGTCGCGGCATTAATTAAGGGTCGGTCGGTAACCGGAAAAAGAATATTTTTGTTTTGGCCGGAGGAAAAATAATTTTCAGGTTTATTTTCGCTACCACAGTGTCATCTCTGTAAGTTGTGGATTATTTGCAACAAGAAAAGTGATGATAGAGTTAGTCCCTTGAGGTGATACCAATATGTGAAATTTTACATGAGTACCATGAGTGGGAAAGGCTTATTTTGAAACAAAAACACATCATTCAGGTTTAAAGGAGCATTATACTGGTATTGTATTTACACTTACACTTACAATTTAATGGCAAATGACAGGCTATGCCTTTAAGTACCCCATATCTCTCTAGTATCTATCTAGCTCATTGTTGAAGGAGTTTGTACTATTGGCTCCAACAACATACTTTGAGAGGTAATGCCATGCATTGACAACTCGCTGTGAGTTTGTCCATAACAGTTTTAAGCGTGTCCTCTTGTGACTGACTTGGCTCTTGAGAAGAAGTAACTTGCTTCTGTTCTTTCAAATCCTTTCAGAATTTGGAATCCTTCGATTAAGTCTCCGTCACGCTCTCTCCTCTGCTCCAGGCTGTACAGATTCAGCATCTGCAATATTTCACTATATTCTAGATGTCTAATTACGGGCACCAGCTCATTAGGGGCCCTCCTTTAGACTTTTTCCAATATGTGGATGTCTTTCTTCAAACCGGGGCTCCATGCCTGGATGCAGTATTCAAGATGGGGTCTGATGTATGTGTTATACAGAATGGCAAAGCTCTCTTTGTTGATGTACTGGAAGGTGCGCTTATGACCCATAAACTCTTTATGGCCTTTTGTGTTGCCTCATTGCATTGGATACTTGATTTGTGTTGGTTTTCTGACAGTGCCTTGTGGTCCTTGACATGTTTTATTAGTAGTTCACTCTGGATCTGGATCAATATTCTCAATGCTCTTTTTAGAGCCAGATGGCTTGACCATAATGCTAACAACTGGTCGATAATTTCCTGGGTTGGTCTTGGATCCCTTTTTTAAGATAGGTATAACTCTTGCCGTCTTCCAATCGTTCATGGGTATAGTTCTCATGAATCTAGAGACTTTCTGTAAATTATGTACAGAGGGAGTGACAGTTCCTCACTACACTCCTTGAGCACCCTGGGGTGCAGTTTGTTGGGTCCTGGGCTTTTGTCAGGACTTAGTTTATTAACATCTTTTTGAATATCCTCAGGCATAAAGTCAGTATCTGTGATTTTGTCTGTGATTTTGTCGTCTAGCTCCGGTGTCTCTCCCTCTGGCTCCTTTGTGTATGTAGACTGATTGGAAGAAAATACTAAACTCCTCAGCTGTTTCTTTGTTTGTTTCTGTTAGTCATCCATCCTCCTTTTTGAGCTGTGGAATCCCAACTTTAACTTTCTGTTTTTGCCTAACATGAGAGTAGAAAGCTTTTGGTTTTTCTTTGAATTCCTTCATTAATCATTAGTCTTTCTTGTCTTGTTATTCTGTTTTTTTATACTCTTCATAGTCTTGGTATTGATTAGATTTTCTGTATCTCTTATATACAGGTTGTATTTGGCCCTCATAGACCTCTTCTTTTGCACACATCCATGGGGGCTTAATTTTCTTGTTTGGTTTCTTCTTTGGTACATGATCTTCTACCACTTTGTTGTAGACTTCTCTGAGTACTTGCCATGATCGTCACATTCGAGGTTCCCATTATGTCTTTGTGGTTGTGGTTGTGGTTGTGGTTGTGGTTGTGGTTGTGGTTGTGGTTGTGGTTGTGGTTGTGGTTGTGGTTGTGGTTGTGGTTGTGGTTGTGGTTGTGGTTGTGGTTGTGGTTGTGGTTGTGGTTGTGGTTGTGGTTGTGGTTGTGGTTGTGGTTGTGGTTGTGGTTGTGGTTGTGGTTGTGGTTGTGGTTGTGGTTGTGGTTGTGGTTGTGGTTGTGGTTGTGGTTGTGGTTGTGGTTGTGGTTGTGGTTGTGGTTGTGGTTGTGGTTGTGGTTGTGGTTGTGGTTGTGGTTGTGGTTGTGGTTGTGGTTGTGGTTGTGGTTGTGGTTGTGGTTGTGGTTGTGGTTGTGGTTGTGGTTGTGGTTGTGGTTGTGGTTGTGGTTGTGGTTGTGGTTGTGGTTGTTGTTGTTGTTGTACAATAACAATAACAATCACAATCACAGTACCAGTACCAGTACCAGTACCAGTACCAGTACCAGTACCAGTACCAGTACCAGTACCAGTACCAGTACCAGTACCAGTACCAGTACCAGTACCAGTACCAGTACCAGTACCAGTACCAGTACCAGTACCAGTACCAGTACCAGTACCAGTACCAGTACCAGTACCAGTACCAGTACCAGTACCAGTACCAGTACCAGTACCAGTACCAGTACCAGTAACAGTAACAGTAACAGTAACAGTAACAGTAACAGTAACAGTAACAGTAACAGTAACAGTAACAGTAACAGTAACAGTAACAGTAACAGTAACAGTAACAGTAACAGTAACAGTAACAGTAACAGTAACAGTAACAGTAACAGTAACAGTAACAGTAACAGTAACAGTAACAGTAACAGTAACAGTAACAGTAACAGTAACAGTAACAGTAACAGTAACAGTAACAGTAACAGTAACAGTAACAGTAACAGTAACAGTAACAGTAACAGTAACAGTAACAGTAACAGTAACAGTAACAGTAACAGTAACAGTAACAGTAACAGTAACAGTAACAGTAACAGTAACAGTAACAGTAACAGTAACAGTAACAGTAACAGTAACAGTAACAGTAACAGTAACAATAATTATGATTATGATTATGATTATTATGATGTCACATATACCGTTTTTGGCTGGAATCCTGCTAAATTCTGCTTAGCATGAATTCATTTAGACAAAAATTCTGCTGAGGCAGCTCTAGAGTCGGTGAACTTCTGATGTGACTCTTCGAGGCTCGTTCATAACGCGGGATACTGGCCTTGCCTGCAGCCTGGCAGTAGCCTGCCTGACGTACCTTCGACATGGCACCAACCTTCATAAGGAGCACCTTAGTCAATATAATACACGCAGCAGCAGACGCTTGAAAGTGCAAGAGCAAGCTTACAAAATTACACCACCTCGTTCCCATAAGTACATACAAAAAGCGTACATCACTCCATGTTGCATCCAATTAAATCAATGCGTATTGGATTATACACAATCATAATAATAAGTCAATGTAAGTCAAGTTTTCTGAATGAACATAACTGCTGCAGTTAGATACATTCTATTACTATAAGCAGCTAAAGCTTTTGATCACCCTGAAATACT
Organism: Asterias amurensis; assembly: GCF_032118995.1. Taxonomy (NCBI): domain Eukaryota; kingdom Metazoa; phylum Echinodermata; class Asteroidea; order Forcipulatida; family Asteriidae; genus Asterias; species Asterias amurensis. The sequence continues at coordinate 17,316,193 of NC_092657.1, read as the reverse complement.
GCAACTTTATCACTTTGTTCCTCACCACAATCCTCTTCATCCACAGACGATAAGTCTTCTGGGCCAAATCGGCAGTCAGGATTACCATCACACCGTGCTACAGCAGCGACACAAATCCCATTCCTACATTCTAAAAAGTTCCGGGTTAGAAATTTGACCCGGACTCCGGGTCAGAAATTGTTTACCTTTTCCGGGTCATCGCGACCCGGAAAAGGGTCATCGTGTTTGACCCAGTGCCGGGTCAGATATAGTTTTAACCGGTTTCCAGGTCAGATTTGACCCGGAGATGCCGGTTAAGCTAAAGTTGACACGTTTCCGGGTCATGACGACCCGGAAACGGGTCATCATTTTTTACCCGGTGCTGGTGAAGCAAGCGAAAGTAGTCCATGTTTAGTGCCGTACTGAGTCATCCGTGTTACTCTCCGGACTGTCATGGCGGCGTCCACGAGTGAGTACAACGAGCGGCGAACGCGTGTTGTATGAGAGATATTATTTTTTAATGAGAAATGGGGTTTGTTTTTTATACAAACAGTGTGACCTGCTTAAAAATGTACGCATGAATACGTGTAAAGATGGGGCAAGAGAATGTGACTAAACAGAAAAGAATCGTAATAGAAACTCTGGAACTCACTCTCCTCGGCTGCTGTGAACAGCGCAACTCTAGCTAAATTCAAGGGACGCATAGCAACACCAAATAGTAGTCTATTTCTACACGCAGTGTGCAAGTTAGCGTTGATGTATCCGGCAGGATATTTTGCTTTTTTTGTGTTTTTGTGTGACTACGTCACTTGGAAAACTGAACACGCCGGAAAGCTAAAACCGTTCGAACAAAGTGCTGAAATGTCTGGCTTCGTCACCCTGAAAACTGAACACGGCGGAAGACTGAAACCGCCACACATGGTCGAACTTAGTTGACCCGTTTCCGGGTCATTGTGACTAGGGAATGGGTCATCATGTTTGACACGGTGCCGGTGAAACTAAACTTAGTTGACCCGTTTCCGGGTCATCATGACCTGGAAACAGGTAACCATGTTTGACCCGTTGCCGGGTCATCATTGGACTCCGTTCCAATGGCAGATCATCAAACTGACACGACGTAAAATCATATGATCACGGCATTCTCATGATACAGATCAATCATGGGGTTATCATATTATTGACCCCTGAGACAACCACGAGCTATAGATTGTGACATCCTATGGGGTTCATCCTATGGGGTTCTAGCTTGTGGAAATACTCATGCTTCTTACCTGAACAAGCTTTTAATCGTACAGAAGAAATCCTTGAGAGCAATAACCAACTCTAGCTTTAGAGAGCACACTGCAACCCTTTTCAAGCATTTTAAAACACTCGATATTTTTAAACTGTATAGATATCATCTTGGGGTCATTATGTTTAAGTTTGAATATAACTTGTTACCAGGTAACATAAGACTCATTTTTACACGAAATGTGGACATCCATTCACATAACACTAGATCAGCTACCGAAACTCATATTGGAAAGGCTCGGACAACTTTATTTATGAAAACAATCAGACATCAAGTCCCCCTACTCTGGAATCAGCTCATCCCAATACCTTCATTTAGAACTCAGTGCACAGCTTAAAAAAAAATTACTTGAAAAACCTACTTATAACCAGTATCGTCTAAAATGACACCACCTGAAACTACACGCGTACCATGATTATCTATTCCAAAAATATCTAGTTTTGTAATTTCCTAAATATGTTCTGTTAATTTTCCTTTTTGTTATCGACTTTCAATATGTATTTAAGGCTGCATGGCAAACAAATCGTTAAAACATTTAATTACAAACATTGTTTTGTGCTATTTTTGCTGTATGCATTATATCTTTCACTGTACTCTAATTTCATCAATCAACCTTGTTATTGTTATTGTTATAAACTAAAACCAATTAATTTATAAATTAAAGGGTCCGGACTCTGTATAAGCCTAGGCTTTTTTCCTTGGTGCCCTCCTCTTATCACCCTTTTTTCTTTTCTCTTGTATGTTTTATGATTATTTACTGTGAAATTTGGAAATAAAAAACAAACAAACAAACAAACCTCCATTGATATATCTGTGCATCCAAGAGTGTCTCTGTACAAAGGGGAGACTCACAATAGAACACTCTGACAACAAAAGGATGATCTTCACTCCACTATTGTTGGACACAATCAGGTACTAATTGAACAAAGGTCATGTTAAAGCTGTATCTCCTGCTTGGCCTATCCTGCTTGTGCAAAAGCTACCTGTCTGCAAATAGAGTACTGTACCATAAACCATGAATGCATATTCACCCCTAGGTACCGATCTACCGGCTATACAAAGTCAAATACAGAGTTACTCTCCTGTGGTGACGTCAGTCCAAATCTCGGAACAGAACTGTAACTCTGACAAACTAAGGTCCAGTTACGATCTTGTTCCTGTTAACATCGACAGAAATCAGCTTCTTGACATAGGACTGAAAGGTAAGACCAGCAGATTACCCCTTGATCTATGGCGGCACTTGACTCTGCTTGGGATTAACAGGCAACCTCGAACACGTAGAGGTTGTCGCGGCGGGAAAAGAAAACAACGCAAAATACAAGTTTGCACTGTTGATCGAAAACATCAGCTACCCACCAACAAACAAAATGAAACTTGCCACACGAATCTGAAATCCTTGACTCCCCACATCGATTCAACCCTTCATCTTAAACGCACATAGTCTATTCGCAACAAAATGATAGACTTCGCTGATTTTGTTCACGAATATAGCATTGACATAGTTGCTATTTCCAAAACTTGGCTGAAACCAGGGGACGACTGGATTATAGCTGAAATAACCCCACCTGGATACCCGTTTCATCATGTTCCCAGACTGCGCAAAACAGGGGGGGGGGGGGGGGCGTAGGACTTCTCTACAGCCCTTGTTTATCAGTTTCCATAAAGTCTGATGTTGGAAACTTCTCATCATTTGAGTATATCCATGCAGAGATAACTTGTAACTCAAAGTTAGTCGGGCTTGTGAGTATATATCGGTCTTGAAAGGGTAAATCTGGCCACTCCATCGGCATAAATACATTCCTAAAAGACTTCAAAAACTTACTTGAGTTATACTTGCTCCACCCATCTGATATTATTCTCACTGGAGACTTCAGCATCCATGTGGACAACCCATTTGACAGTATTTCAAAACGGTTCTTTAAGTCTCTTTTATCATCTTACGGGTTCATTCAACACGTTAATGAACCAACTCATCGCAGTGGTCACTGTTTGGACTTGCTCGTCACCCAAGAAGATACTTTACTCATCTCTAATTTGGGCATTTATCCTGGACTCTCTGATCATTTTGCTGTCATGGCAACTCTTCGGCTCCAAAAGCCACTTTCGCCAACAATGCCTGTGTCCTCCCGTCACTTCAAAAACATTAACATTGACAAATTTCGCAATGATATGGTTTCAACACTTTCCACAATCGACTTACAGAACACTGACCTTCCCTGCTGTGTTAAAAAATGTCAATCTACTCTCAGTGATCTGCTTGACAAGCATGCCCCTATGCGAACGCGGACTTTCAAAATACCACCAAACAGTCCATGGTTCAACGAAGAAATTCGTTCTGCTCGACAAAAAAGACGGCAACTTGAGAGGAAATGGCGCTCTAGAAAACTGTTCATAGACAAGAGTACTGCGTCCATCGACGCATTGTAACTGACTGTATTGTTAGAGCTAAGAAAGTGTATAATTCCTCTAAGGTTATTGGTTGTTCTGGTAACATTAAAAGTTGTTTAGTAATGTTAATTGTTTACTCAATAAGAGCAAAGTTCCTGTTTTGCCTGTTTTCTGTAACTGACAGAGCCCTACATGTAGCTACCCAATTTTCTGAATTTTGTGTCGACAAAATTCTCACCATTCGTAATGATTTCACTCAAGCATGCGGCAAAGATAATATTTCTTCTCAAATTGACCTGAATCATGCCTATCTTACAAAATTTCATCCTGCCAGTGAGACACAAATAAATCTCCATCCAAATCATGTGAGCTTGACCCAGTTCCTAACATTTCTAACACAGTTCGTTCTGCTTCATTTCACTCCCGCAACATAGGAATGATCCGAAAACATCTTGATCGTGCTTCCACAGAACAGATTGTCCACTCCTTTGTTACATCTCGTCTTGATATGGGAAATTCTCTTTTATTTGGGCTTCCAGATGTTCAGCTGTTCCGCCTTCAACGCATACAAAACACTGCTGCTCGTGTGGTCACGTTAACAACGAAATACTCTCATATCAAACCTGTTCTTTTAGATCTTCACTGGCTCCCAGTATCTTCTAGAATCATCTAGCTCTTGCTCATTGTTTTCAAACCTCTAATTGGGCAAGCACCTGCTTACATCCTGGACATGCTCAACATCTACAAACCATCTCGCAACCTTCGTTCTGCAAACATAGATCTTCTTCAAGTAATCAAGTCTAATCGCACCTAGGGACAGATCTTTTTCTGTTGCAGCACCACATCTCTGGAATAAACTACCTCTTCACATCAAAATATCCACTTCCATTCACTCTTTCAAAACATCTCTCAAAACACACCTCATGTCGATAGACCCGTTCTTTTGTATTTAATTTGTTCTCTGTTTTTTTTTTTTTTTTTTTTTTAATAGCACCCTGAGCACTTTTGTGGATTTTCGCGCTCTATAAAACTTCGTTATTATTTATATTATTATTAGCTTGTGGATTAAACTTTCATATGACAACATTAAGTACGAAAATAATTCATGCTTGGGTAAGCACTGCTACCTGAAGAATAAGTAGCCGACATCTTGGAGTGAATTTTGTAAGCTTCAAAGGACTTACCACTCACAAATTGGAAGGCTAATTCCTGCGGATTTAATGTCCATACCCTTTACAAAAGTAAGCAGTTCTAACCCAGTCATTAAATATTTTCGAACTTGTTGGTGTCATATAAAAGTTGAGTCCATAAGCTGTCCAAACATACAAACCCTTTTCCCAATAATTATTGGGGGGTTTTCGGCAGCCATTTCAAAAGTTTATAGTTTTTGTTTGAGACACTCTGTTCATTAGTGGGCAATTTGTGTAGGTTTTTCGCATGTTTTGATTTAAAATCGAATTATCCCGTGACCCCCGTTCTTCTTTCCAAATACTATCAAACTTTGCAAAAAAAGTTCACTTTAACAGAGTCTATAATGACGTTGTACTTATTTGCTGTTTAACCGTATTTTACTTTTAGCATTTAAAAATAAACTACCAGCAATTTATGGTTTTTGTTGCGATTCATGGCCAAAATATAAGATTGAAAATTAGCATGATCAAACTATTGCATTTTTTCAATTCAATTCAATATAAATTCATTTCCACAAAACATGTTCACAATATTATAGACCTACATTGTAATACATACATGTACGTATACAAGACAGAAAAGGAATAAATGGCGGGAAGCGCGTGGAGGCAAGGCCAAAAATATGCTAGGTAGCTTGTAGCGGCTTGCCTTTACATAACACAATGCATAGACTAAAGGTACATGCTTAGGACAATACAAAGACGAAACAGACAGACAGACAGACGGACAGACAGACAGACAGACAGACAAACAGCCCAACAGACGGACATACATATATACATACGAACAAACTAATGGAGAAAATGACAAGATCAAAGTAACCAAAAACTTCAATGAGAATATTGGTATAGAAACTGTGTTACGTACTGGGAAATAGGGAACTTTGTATGAGATATTTTGAACCTAGCCACAGAGGATGAGGTTTTGATTGTCTTGACAACCGAATACGAATATGACATACAATGAGAAAGGAGGCTTTACAGCGCCGTTGACACAGAAGTGTTATGCTCATCATGGGTTGGTGTTTCAATTGATGAGAAAGGTATTACTATCACTGTTTTAATAATTATAACGAATGAATTGGTATGCTGACTGGAACCTTATTGTGAAAGTAAACTCAAATTTTGTATCAACTGTGGCTCTGTACAATAATGATATGCTTAAATAATACCCTTACTACAACAACGTGGTTGTTTTCAAAACCAACTACTCGTCAGAGATTTACGCTACCACCGCAAACCTCATACTCCCACCATGCAAAGTTTCAAATATATTGTCATAAACTTTCCACAATCGTTTCATCACGTATGCATCAAGATGTATACAGAATTTTAAACGTAAGGGGACAATTATTGTAGGTTTTTCGCATGTTTTAATCTGAAATCGTAATATCCCATAACTTTTATACAGTTCTTCTTTCCAAATGCTATAAAACTTCGCAAACAAGTTTACTTTGACAGAGTCTATAATGACAATGTACTTATTGATGGGTAACCGTATTTTACTTTCTGTACTTACAAACACATTACCACAAATGTTCGGTTTTTATTGTCAAACAAATTGATATAAATTTCAAATGATAAAATTGTTGAATTGATTATTCTTTTTTAAAATGAAACCACTGTAAGCAGGCTTAAAATACACAATCTAAAATGGCCCTTGGAAATCGCGGACATTTTAGATTCAATTAATGCACTGACGATTATCAATGTGACACACCTCTACCACGTGCACACACTACATGGGACCATGATTTTGCAGCTCTTGAAGCTTTCATGAGCTAATTAAAAATCTATTCATCTCGTTAACTACATTTTTTTTTCCTTTTCTGTAATGTGTTGTATTTTCTTTGTTGCTGATGGGAAAAATCCTTTTCAAGCAATTTTTCCATAGATTCCGTCGAATTGAGATTTTGCTCTCATTTTTGACTAGTCAATTTCATCATCTTCGCCACAAGGGGAAACCTTAACCACATAGCGAACCTTCGTATAATTCTCCAGGCATTTCAAACCAGATGCGGATGTGTACTCACCCTGACTGCATGTTGCAAATATAAAATGGAAAACCATCAATCAGAGGTATTAACGGCCCAAATTAAAAATACAAATCAAACGACGACGCCAACGACAAGGCAACGACAACCGAAACCAACACCAACAGCAAAAACAACAATTACAGCTACAAGGGCGACAATAACACCAACATTAATGCTATGGTCCTCACCACAATCCTCTTCATCCACATATGATAAGTCTTCTGGACCGAATCGGCAGTCAAGATTACCATCACACCTTGCTTGTGCAGCGACGCATATCCTATTCCTACAATCGAAGTCATCCTCCAAGTGGCAGGAACTTGTATCTATTTATACAAAGACCAAAATGTGAAATGTCGTCACCATTTTACTAAATGACAACTTCGTCGAACAAGTGGCAGGAAGTTGTAGCTATTTATACAAACCATAATGTGAAATGTCGTCACCATTTCACGAAACGACAACTTCGTCTAACAAACAAAATCAAAATATGTTAATCTATTTGTTTACAGTTTCTATGATGGAAACGGGACGTAACGCTCCATAGTATCGTTAATTCACTAGTGCGTGTGACCGATTAATTATTTGATTTTCAGTACTTTGTTTATATAGTACCCAGCTCTTAATCAAAACAGGTGTGACTTTTTTTAACGAGGTGATCAATTCTTTAAAGAAACACGTTGCCTTGGATCGGACGAGTTGGTCTATAAAAAGCGTTTGTAACCTTTTTTTAATAAAATGCATATGGTTGGAAAGATGTTTTAAAAGTAGAATACAATGATCCACACAAGTTTGCCTCGAAATTGCGTGGTTTTCCTTCTACTGTGCGAACTAACACGGTCGGCCATTTATGGGAGTCAAAAATTTGACTCCCATAAATGGCCGACCGTGTTAGTCGACGAGGTAAAAGGAAAACCGTGCAATTTCGAGGCATGTTTGTGTGGATCATTGTATTCTACTTTTACAACATCTTTCTAGCCATATGCTTTTTATAAAAAACGGTTACAAACGCTTTTCAAAGACCAACTCGACCGATCCAAGGCAACGTGTTCCTTTTAAGTTATAATACCATTTTTACCATTTAGACAACAGTTGAAAAAATGCTTTAGCTCATTAAAAGGGTAATAATTTCTTTGAATAATAATCTCCGAAACAGCAGTTTCAAAAAAGAAACAGTTTTAAAAATCAAAGAAGTGGTGGCAGACTTTCAAAAATGGATTTCGTTCAAACTTTGCACAAGTGAAGGCCATCAACCAAAATGAAGAAATAAAGCATAAGTTTTGCATTTACACCTTCGTTGCCATGGCAACGGTCAAAAGTAGAAAATTACCATATTTCACCTAATTTAGCTCTTTTCATGAGTAAAAATTACCCAAAGTTGCGGGCTCCACTTTGTAAAAACCAAATAGTGGACCTACCTCTCAGCTGGATATGATAAATATGCATCCTTAATATTTCCAAAAATGCGTTTGACAAAAGTACAATTAATTGTGAATTGAAGATTCCATTATTTCAAAAAGGGGTGTTTTGAGGAAAAGTCAATTTGGGAAATACAGGGGGTTGCTATAATTGTCAGAAGTCCCAAAGTGCATATTTAGGAAAGTTTTGCTTCCAGGCATGAAAGATAAGATACTGGTCTGTAAGAATTTCAAAACAAAAGTTTTGGTATTTGTTGTACTAGGGAGCAGTGCTGCCATAAACTTTGTGCTTTTTGGGGAAAAAATGTGTTTATTTTCAAATTGTATAACAAAAAAATATGAATTTTTGTTTTAATGGATTTTGTTGACTCTTTGCACATGTTAATTCCTTCAACCAAAGTGTAAACAGAAAGCATAGTTTTTTGCATTGCACTTTGGTTGCCATGGCAACGGTTAAAAATAGGGAAATTGCCATATTTCACCTAATTTAGCTCTTTTCTGAAAATTACCCAAAGTTGAGGGCTTCACTGTGTAAAGACAAAATATATTACCTGCCTTTCAACTGAATAATGGTAATCATACACCCTTGGTCTGTCTCAAAATGCACCTGACACAGGTACAGTCAATTGTGAATGGAATAATCCATTATTTCAAAAAGGGGTGTTTTTAACAAAGGTCAATTTGGGATCAGTTTGTCAGAAGTCCGAAAGTAGCATATTTAGGAAAGTTTTGCTACCAGGCTTGAAAGATAAGATACTGGTGTGTAGGAATTTCAAAAAAATGTTTTGGTATTTGTTGAACTGGGGAGCAGTGTTGTCAGAAGCTTCATGCTTTTTGGCGACTGTATAGATTTAAAGTTATAAAATAATGCTCTTTTAATGACTTTCTACATGCTTAACAATGATGAAGACTGACAAAATTTCAGGACATAATTTAATAAAGCATCTTATGACAACATAACTCTCAGTTGTATAAACATGCATCACATTATATAATAAAAAAAATGTTTGTATTTTTTGAATTGTGGAGCAGTGTTGCCAGAAACTTCATGCCTTTATAAAAAAGGTGTATTTTGCAAATTTCATAATCATACGAACAAATAATGCTCTCTAATTACTTTTTACATGCTGAACAATGATGTTGATTGAAAAAAAAAACAGGCACACAATCGAGCAGAGCAACTTACAAGTATAAAAATATAACTCTCAATTGTATAAACATGCATCACAAAGATATTCTGTGGTATGTTTGTGGTCATTTACGTTTGGCTGTAGCAGCTATACAATCTTAAACAAAATGTTCAATTTTCATGACAAAATGGACGTTCACAGCTCTTCGTTTGAACATAAAAGAATTCAGAATTCAGCAGCACGGCTCATCGCTAGATCAAAGAAGCAGAACCACATTACCACCATTCTGCAAGAACTCCATTGGCTTCCTGTCAATGCTCGCATACAGTACAAAGTCCTGCTCCTCACTTTCAATGCTGTCCATGGTCTCTCCCCTCATTACATTTCTGAATTGATAACGCCATACACCCCGACAAGGTTACTTAGATCCTCTTCGCAGCTTCTCCTACAAGTTCCCCCATACAGAACAAAAACGTACGGTAAAAGAACCTTTGCATTCAGCGCACCAACCCTTTGGAACTCTCTAATTCCTGCTACCCTCCGTTCCCAGATAAACCCGAACCTCTTCAAATCCCGTCTCAAAACTCACTTATTCACTCAATCTTTTTTGTAATAACTGTATTGTTTAGTTTATTTGTTGCTTTCTATTGTATAAATGTGTTTATTTGTTTTGTAAAGCGCATTGTGAGTACTTGCAGTACTGAAATGCGCTATATAAGCATTTCTTCTTATTATTATTATAAAAAATGTCTCACACGTCCTTAACACTGCACAGAGGCATCACATAATCAGTGACTGCGTGTACAATTAATGGTTACGTAAATCAATTAACTTACAAGTTCCCTAATGGAACATAGCCGGATAACACTATTACCAGCCGAATTAGCTTGGGGTGAGTCTTCGAACTATACATTGTGAACAGTTATATTGTTATACTTGTAAGCTGTTTTTTTTTTCTTCTTCAATCAACATCATTGTTCAGCATGTAAGAAATGCCAATAAAGAGAATTAATTTGTTCTATTTTTTTTTCAAATGTTACCATATTTCAGGCATTGTCACTACATGATTTGTTTAACAGGCACTGTTCCAAGTTATCTTAGCAGTGTTTTTGTTCCAGTCAGTGAATTACACCGTCACCAAATTAGGAATAGCACTGTTGGTAATGTGACCCTCCTGCCCCCTAGAACAGAAAGTGGGAGAAGAACGTTTAATTTTAGGGGTGCCCAGGCTTGGAACATTTTGCCGCATAATCTGAAATCTCTACAGCCAAAAGAACTCAATCAATTTTTAACTCAACTCAAACAGCTCAGTTTATCCTATTCTTACTGACTTTCTGAATCCCAATTTTACTGGCTTTTGTTATTACTCCATTGAGGTTCATCTGTTTGTTTTTTTGTATTTGGTTGTGTGTTTTTAATGGATGTGTATTTTTCCCCCTTTAAATTTTTTTTTTTTTGTAGTTTTCAAAATGTATGTGTGCTTGGATCTAGTGCTTTTTTTAAATGAATGTGCAATGTTTTTCTGTGTAAATTTGTAATATTTTTATCTTAAGTTCACTTCTGTAGTTTTTTATTATAGCTGGGATCCATGGGAGATCAGTAAGTTTTTCTTACTGAATGGATTTCCCAGGATAAACAAGAAATAAATAAATGATACAGTTGCCTATTTGTGCTCCCCAGACATAAAAACACAAATAATCGCCCAATCACAACCAAAATGGCAAATATTCCCTAAAGGTGACTGAAGACAGCACAAACTTTCCTACTAATAATGATGTGAAATGATGGAAATTTTTAAAAGAGACTTTCAACAAAGCAGGCGCTTTGTAATGCATTGTCAACAAAATTTGATATGCTTGGGGGCTGGGCATGCAGGGGAGGGGGGGGGTAGTATAAAATCCGAAACTTAGGTCATTAAAAATGCTCTTGATCAATGTTGGGTAGTCCACAAGGCTACAGGGTGCTCATGAAAGGTACCGGATTGATGGAAGACTTAAAAGTATTATTTTATTAATGTTATTTATTCAATCTGAAGAAAACATGTTAAACATGCATTTTTTTAGGCAGTACTGTTACAACAGGAAACAATTTTCTCAAAATGGAAGGACCAATGTTGGCCCGAAATACAACCGAAAGGAAAACATTATGAGACCCCTGGCAAATTGTCATTTTGAGGGCCAAAAATAGGGTAAAAATGTTGATTTTGCGAATTTCTAAAAACATGCGCTAATGCTGTTCTAAAAATAGCATAAGGGTAAAAGTTAAAGCAATAATTTGTTTTTGTCTCAAGTTAAGCATAGGACGACTCAATGTATTGATGTGAAAGGTTTTATGAAAAAAAAATGCACATTGGCTTGGTGGAGTTGCGAATATATGCTAAAATACAGTTTTTTAGACCCCAAAATTTGCAAAAAACAGCCAAAACACAAATGAGCTGTTACCATGGCAACGGGCTATATAGTGATTTCAAAAGTTTAGTTTGTTTGAATGCACCTCAAGTCCCTTCCACCCATAAGGTTTTAAAAAAATATATAATTTCTTGAGATCTTTAACTAATAATAATGTATAATTTTTGGCCATTTGTTGCGTTTTTGCCCTGTCAAAGTGCTAACTTTCCGGCAAAACTGTGTTCGCGCACTTAAAGTACCAAAACATTTTCTTGCATTTTTATGTGGGTTGGTACCTTATCTTCCAACTATAAAAGTGTCCTAATCCACATAGTGCCACTTTCGGACTCATGGCCCGATTCGATACCCCTATTTTTCGCTATAAGAAAATATGACAAAAACACCCCTTTTGAAAACAGTGGTTTGATCCAAAGTTGATCGCACACTTAATTTTTTAAAACATTTTCTGAAAGATTAAACATGGTTGTGCAACATGTGTGAAAGAAAAACTTCAACGTTTTCCCCTTTAGACGTACCAGTGCTTTCAATTTACCTATATTTTAACTCTTAAAAAAGGTGAAAACTTGGAAAATTTTCTGAAAATCTTATTTTGGCCGTAACCATGGCAACCAATGTCTGATATAACTTTTTTTTCGATTTTTGTGTATTGTGTACCCATACCAACTCATACATGGAGTTTTGCCAAAATCCATTTGTTGAAGTCTGCCAACATTTTAAAAATATCTTTGATTTTTACAGCAACCAAGTCTTAAACTCCAAACACTTAATTATTTGTTTGTTAACACAGTCATAATTTTGTGAAAACGGTGGCGATAAAGTGTTTCAATATTGGAGGCGAAAATTATTTTTCCTTGTTGACCACAAATTGTTGTTCTTCCTTGTACGTTCATTCGGGAACGTAAGTCATTAAATCTTGGGTTAACTTATTTCCTTTGGAGGTTGTGAAGAATTTTGTGCCAATTTGTTCATTATCTTCGATCCTCCAAGGTTTTTTAGGTTTGTTTGAAGCAGCGCAAGTCAAAAGCAAGTCTCGAAAGGCATGTCGAACTATTGTTTTTTAAGTGTTTAACTAACGATTGGAAATAATTGCATCTAAGATAAATTCCCAAACAATAAACTATTTCGATAAATATATTTTAATGTTTCTGTCACAATCAGTGGTATTACCATTGGTGCCTTGAAGTTGTAGAAGAAAACCCCTTCCTGCGTCAAATTCGTCAGCTGCGAAGCGGATAGAGGTCAATGAGGTAAATGCAATGGACTTCAGTCGTGTGGTTATAAATAGTGCAATTGACGCGGTGTGTCCATCAAGAAGGGTGCCATCAATGTAAACATAGTCAAGTAACTCTGTGGAAAAATCTTGTATGGACACCACCACGGACACCCAGTCTGGAGCCCTGATCTCCCACTGACAATCTATTGAGTTAGGATAGTCCTCTGGATAGCCTGGTGATGTCAGATTGACTGGAGCTGTTCCAACTGAAATGTTTGGAGAACCACAGTAATCTGAAACAGAAGAAATTAAAATCATCGGAATGTGTGGGTTTAAATCTTCACTTTGGGATATTGAGTTGAATGACGGAGCCTGACATACTTTGAGATAGAGGGTTTAGAGCGCCAATCACACGGACATGTTATAGTCACCATGGGTTGATGTTTCAATTGATGGGAAAGAATTAATTTGTAGCTGACTGGAACCTTACTGTGAGTAAACTCAAATTTGTATCAACTGTGGCTCTATACATTAACAATATACTTTAATAATACCTTTACAACAACGTTGTTCTTTTTAGAAGCAACACTACTCGTCAGAGATTTACGATACCACCGCAAACCTCATCCTCCACCATGCAAATTTTCAAATCTATTTCCATAAAACTTTCCACAATTATTTCATCAGGTATGCATAAAGATGTATATCGAATTTGGAAATACACGTTCGGGGAAAATTATTGTAGGTTTTTCGCCTGTTTTAATATAAAATCTTAAAGTCCCATAACTCCGGTTCTTCTTTCCATACTATAAAGCTTTGCAAAAATTTTTACTTTGGCATAGTCAATAATGACTTTGTACTTATAGCTGTGTAACCGTATTTTACCTTCTGCACTTACAAACACATTACCACAAATGTTAGGTTTGTATTGTGAAAAGAATTGATAGAAAACTAAAATGATAAAATTGCTGAATTGATCGTTCTTTTTAAAAATGAAACCACTGTAAGCAGGCTTAAAATACACAATCTAAAATGGCCCTTGGAAATCGCGGACATTTTAGATTCAAATAATGCACTGACGATTATCATGTGACACACCTCTACCACGTGCACACGCTACATGGGACCATGATTTTGCAGCTCTTGAAGCTTTCATGAGCTAATTAAAAATCTATTCATCTCGTTAACTACATTTTTTTTTCCTCTTTGTAATGTGTTGTAATTTCTTTGTTGCTGATGGGAAAAATCCTTTTCAAGCAATTTTTCCATAGATTCCGTCGAATTGAGATTTTGCTCTCATTTTTGACTAGTCAATTTCATCATCTTCGCCACAAGGGAAAACCTTAACCACATAGCGAACCTTCGTATAATTCTCCAGGCATTTCAAACCAGATGCGGATGTGTACTCACCCTGACTGCATGTTGCAAATATAAAATGGAAAACCATCAATCAGAGGTATTAACGGCCCAAATCAAAAATACAAATCAAACGACGACGCCAACGACAAGGCAACGACAACGACAATAAGATTAACAAAAACTACAACGATATAACCGAAACCAACACCAACAGCAAAAACAACAATTACAGCTACAAGGGCGACAATAACACCAACATTAATGCTATGGTCCTCACCACAATCCTCTTCATCCACATATGATAAGTCTTCTGGACCGAATCGGCAGTCAAGATTACCATCACACCTTGTTTGTGCAGCGACGCATATCCCATTCCTACAATCGAAGTCATCCTCCAAGTGGCAGGAAGTTGTATCTATTTATACAAAGACCAAAATGTGAAATGTAAATGACAACTTCGTCGAACAAGTGGCAGGAAGTTGTAGCTATTACAAAGACCATGATGTGAAATGTCGTCACCATTTCACGAAACGACAACTTCGTCTAACAAACAAAATCAAAATATGTTAATCTATTTGTTTACAGTTTCTATGATGGAAACGGGACGTAACGCTCCATAGTATCGTTAATTCACTAGTGCGTGTGACCGATTAATTATTTGATTTTCAGTACTTTGTTTATATAGTACCCAGCTCTTAATCAAAACAGGTGTGACTTTTTTTAACGAGGTGATCAATTCTTTAAAGAAACACGTTGCCTTGGATCGGACGAGTTGGTCTATAAAAAGCGTTTGTAACCTTTTTTTAATAAAATGCATATGGTTGGAAAGATGTTTTAAAAGTAGAATACAATGATCCACACAAGTTTGCCTCGAAATTGCGTGGTTTTCTTTAGACTGTGCGAACTAACACGGTCGGCCATTTATGGGAGTCAAAAATTTTACTCCCATAAATGGCCGACCGTGTTAGTCGACAAGGTAAAAGGAAAACCGTGCAATTTCGAGGCATGTTTGTGTGGATCATTGTATTCTACTTTTACAACATCTTTCTAGCCATATGCATTTTATAAAAAACGGTTACAAACGCTTTTCAAAGACCAACTCGACCGATTCAAGGCAACGTGTTCCTTTAAGTTATAATAACGTGCTTTGCTTGGAACACACTAAAGCAGGCACGTCTCTTTTCACCCTTTTTTACCATTTTAGACAACAGTTGAAAAAAATGCTTTAGCTCATTAAAAGGGTAATAGTTTCTTTGAATAATAATTGTTCATCTCCGAAACAGCAGTTTCAAAAAAGAAACAATTAAACTCCACACACACAACTATTTGTTTGTTATAACACAGTCATAATTTTGTGAAAACGGCGGCGATAAAGTGTTTCAATATTGGAGGCGAAAATTATTTTTCCTTGTTGACCACAAATTTAATTTTTGTCCTTCCTTTTACGTTCATTCGGGAACGTAAGTCATTAAATCTTGGGTTAACTTATTTCCTTTGGAGGTTGTGAAGAATTTTGTGCCAATTTGTTCATTATCTTCCTTCAAGGTTTTTTAGGTTTGTTTGAAGCAGCGCAAGTCATTCTCGAAAGACATGTCGAACTATTGTTTTTTAAGAAGTGTTTAATTAACGATTGGAAATAATTGCATCTAAGATAAATTCCCAAGCAATAAACTATTTCGATAAATAAATTGTAATGTTTCTGTCACAATCAGTGGTATTACCATTGGTGCCTTGAAGTTGTAGAAGAAAACCCCTCTCTGAAAATGTTAAGCTAGTTGTAAAGCGGATATAAAGTGTCGTCAATGAGGTAAATGCAATGGACTTTAGTTGTGTGATTCCATTTAGTTTAATTGACGCGGTGTGTCCATCAAGAAGGGTGCCATCAATGTAAACAAAGTCATATCCCTCCTCTGTGTAAAAATCTTGTATGGACACCACCACAGACACCCAGTCTGGAGCCCTGATCTCCCACTGGCAATATATTGAGTTAAGATAGTCCCCTGGATAGCCTGGTGATGTCAGACTGACTGGAGCTGTTCCAACTGAAACGTTTGATGAACCACAGTAATCTGAAACAGAAGAAATGAAAATCATCGGAATGTGTGGGTTTAAAACTTCACTTTGGGATATTGAGTTGAATGATGGAACCTGACATACTTTTAGAAAGGAGGGTTTACAGCGCCAATGACAAGGACATGTAACGCTCATCATGGGTTTGTGTATCAATTGATAAGAATGGTATTACTATCATTGTTTTAATAATTATAATGAATGATTTTGTAGCTGACTGGAACCTTATTGTGATAGTAAACTCAAATGTGTATCAACTGTGGCTCTGTACAACAATGAAATTTCTTAAATAATACCCTTACTACAACAACGTGGTTCTGTTCAAAACCGACTACTCGTCAGAGATTTACGCTACCAGCACAAACCTCATACTTCACCATGCAAAGTTTCAAACCTATTTTCATAAAACTTTCCACAATTATTTCATCAGGTATGCAAAAAGATGTTAATAGAATTTGAAATTTACGTATGGGGAAAATCATTGTAGGTTTTTCGCCTGTTTTAATTTAAAATCGTAATGTCCCATAACTCCGGTTCTTCTTTCCATAATAAAGCTTTGCAAACAATTTGACTTTGGCATAGTCAATAATGACACTGTACTAATTGCTGTGTAACCATATTTTTTACCTTTTGCACTTACAAACACATTACCACAAATGTTCGGTTTGTATTGTCAAAAGAATTGAAACCACGGTAAGCAGGCTTAAAATACACAATCTAAAATGGCCCTTGGAAATCGCGGACATTTTAGATTCAATTAATGCACTGACGATTATCAATGTGACACACCTCTACCACGTGCACACATTACATGGGACCTTCATTTTGCATCTCTTGAAGCTTTCATTAGCTAACTAAAGATCTGTTCATCTCGTTAACTACGATTGTTTTTTTCTGTGATTTGTTGTATTTTCTTTGTTGCTGATGAAAAAAAATCCTTTTCGAGCAGTTTTCCCGTAGATTCCGTCGAATTGAGATTTGCTCTCATTTTTTTACCACAGTCAATTTTATCATCTCCGCCATAAGGGCAGACAATAATAATAATAATAATAATATCGAAGTCTTATATAGCGCACGTATCTACCAAACAAGGTACTCAAGGCGCTGAGTATATACAAACTTTCAGAAAGATAGGTTATTGCAGTGATGAATTCTGATTAGCATGAATTCTATTTAGCACCTTATAAGGGTTTACAAGGTGCTACGGCGCATTAAGCAGCCACAACCAGGAACACCGGGGCGAACCCCTTCTCTTTTCAATAAGTGCACTGGGTTCTTTTACATGCGTTACAAAACACATGGGACCAACGGCTTGATCAGAAAAACCAGAGTTTGAATTCGGTGCTCTTAACCGCTCGGCCACGACACTTCCACAACCACGATATTAACCATATCGCAAAACTTAGTATAATTTTCCAGGCATTTCAAACCAGATGCGGACGTGTACTCACCCTGACTGCATGATGCAAATATGAATTGGAAAACCATCAATCAGAGGTATTAACGGCCCAAATCAAAAATACAAATCAAACGACGACGCCAACGACAGGGCAACGACAACGACAATAAGATTAACAAAAACTACAACGATATCATAACCGAAACCAACACCAACAGCAAAAATAACAGTTACAGCTACAAGGGCGACAATAACACCAACACTAATGCTATGGTCCTCACCACAATCCTCTTCATCCACATATGATAAGTCTTCTGGACCGAATCGGCAGTCAAGATTACCATCACACCTTGTTTGTGCAGCGACACAAATCCCATTCCTACAATCGAAGTCATCCTCCAAGTGGCAGGAACTTGTATCTATTTATACAAATACCAAAATGTGAAATGTCGTCACCATTTTACTAAATGACAACTTCGTCGAACAAGTGGCAGGAAGTTGTAGCTATTTATACAAAGACCATAATGTGAAATGTCGTCACCATTTCACGAAACGACAACTTCGTCTAACAAACAAAATCAAAATATGTTAATCTATTTGTTTACAGTTTCTATGATGGAAACGGGACGTAACGCTCCTTAGTATCGTTAATACACTAGTGCGTGTGACCGATTAATGATTTGATTTTCAGTACTTTGTTTATGTAGTACCCAGCTCTTAATCAAAACAGGTGTGACTTTTTCTAACGAGGTGATCAATTCTTTAAAGAAACACGTTGCCTTGGATCGGACGAGTTGGTCTATAAAAAGCGTTTGTAACCTTTTTTTAATAAAATGCATATGGTTGGAAAGATGTTTTAAAAGTAGAATACAATGATCCACACAAGTTTGCCTCGAAATTGCGTGGTTTTCCTTATACTGTGCGAACTAACACGGTCGGCTATTTATGGGAGTCAAAAATTTGACTCCCATAAATGGCCGACCGTGTTAGTCGACGAGGTAAAAGGAAAACCGAGGCATGTTTGTGTGGATTATTGTATTCTACTTTTACAACATCTTTCTAGCCATATGCATTTTATAAAAAAACGGTTACAAACGCTTTTCAAAGACCAACTCGACCGATTCAAGGCAACGTGTTCCTTTAAGTTATAATAACGTGCTTTGCTTGAAAAACACTAAAGCAGGCACGTCTCTTTTCACCCTTTTTACCATTCAGACAACAGTTGAAAAAATGCTTTAGCTCATTAAAAGGGTAATAGTTTCTTTGAATAATAATTTTTCATCTCCGAAACAACAGTTTCAGAAAAGAAACAGTTAAACTCCAAACACTTAATTATTTGTTTGTTAACACAGTCATAATTTTGTGAAAACGGTGGCGATAAAGTGTTTCAATATTGCAGGCGAAAAGTATTTTTCCTTGTTGACCACAAATTTAATTGTTGTCCTTCCTTGTACGTTCATTCGGGAACGTAAGTCATTAAATCTTGGGTTAACTTATTTCCTTTGGAGGTTGTGAAGAATTTTGTGCCAATTTGTTCATTGTCTTCGATCCTCCAAGGTTGTTTAGGTTTGTTTGAAGCAGCGCAAGTCATTCTCGAAAGGCATGTCGAACTATTGTTTTTTAAGAAGTGTTTAATTAACGATTGGAAATAATTGCATCTAAGATAAATTCCCAAACAATAAACTATTTCGATAAATATATTTTAATGTTTCTGTCACAATCGGTGGTATTACCATTGGTGCCTTGAAGTTGTAGAAGAAAACCCCTTCCTGCGTCAAATTCGTCAGTTGCGAAGCGGATAGAGGTCAATGAGGTAAATGCAATGGACTTCAGTCGTGTGGTTCTATGTAGTCCAATTGACGCGCTGTGTCCATCAAGAAGGGTGCCATCAATGTAAACAAAGTCAAATCGCCATGTGTAAAAATCTTGTATGGACACCACCACATATACCCAGTCTGGAGCCCTGATCTCCCACTGGCAATCTATTGAGTTAGGATAGACTCCTGGATAGCCTGGTGATGTCAGACTGACTGGATTTGTTCCAACTGAAATGTTTGGTGAACCACAGTTATCTGAAACAGAAGAAATTAAAATCATCGGATGCCTGTAATGTGTGGTTTTAAATCTTCACTTTCGGATATTGAGTTGAATGATGGAACCTGACATACTTTTAAAAAGGCGTTTTTACAGCGCCAATGCCACAGAAGTGTAATGCTCGCCATGACTTAGTGTTTCAATTATAATAAAGGTATTACTATCACTGTTTTAATAATTACACCGAATTAATTTGTAGCTGACTGGAACTGTATTGTGATAGTAAACTCAAACGTGTATCGACTGTACAATAATCTATGCTTGATTAATACCCTTACAACAACGTGGTTCTTCAAGAACATATACTACTCGTAAAAGTTTTACACAAGTCACTTCCACCGCAAATCTCATACTGCCACCGTGCATAATCAAATACAATTTATTTTGTGTTTTTTTATTAATATGCAAATACAATTTAATTACACCTTCCACAATAATTTCATCACGTATGTGTAGGGATCCGCCAATTGCGCCCTCATTGTTTAAATATAATAATAATACAATTCAATAAAACTTTCCAGAATAATTTAATCACGTAGGCATGAATACGTAGACAGAAGTTTAACAATGATAAACATAGGGGGCAAGTTGTGTAGGTTGTTCGCATGTTTTAATCTAAATGACATTTTTACTTATTGCTGGGTAAGACCGTATTTTAGTTTTCCACAAAAATATTGCCAACAGTAGTAAGAGAAAGGCATTGAGAAAGGGGACTTCTGGTACACTTTTTGCTTTGTTCACACGTTTGCGGTGACACCATGTAATAACAATCTCTAAATGAGTTGGGGTGGTTCTGAAAAGAACCGTTGGATTAACTCGACGTTTCGATCAGTATGCTCTGACCGTCTTCTGGAGAATGCTGGACTCTGATGCTGTATGCTGCTTAAGTAATGGGCGGCGGATCAGCAGTGATGCACGAAGGCGGGAAATACAGGCGGGAAGTGAACTCGATGATGCGTGGTGAAACCTGCTGTGGAGCCTTGGGTAGTGTGTGGGGTGTGTGTGCTCACTGAACCGTGTCAGTAGGAACAAGCACAGGGGATAGTGAGGGTGTGGGGCCTAGGTGACTTAGGGTATAGATGACCCAAAGCAGTCTAATGGTTGGGGCCTAGGGGGTGAACGTGGATATAGAAGATCCATTGGTCGGGAGAAGGGGAGCCAGATGTTCGCTCTACGGGGAGCTTATCCTTAAAGGAACACATTGCCTTGGATCGGTCGAGTTGGTCTATAAAAAGCGTCTGTAACCGTTTTTTATATAATGCATATGGGTAGAAAGATGTTGTAAAAGTAGAATACAATGATCCACACAAACATGCCTCGAAATTGCACGGTTTCCTTTTACCTCGGTGACTAACACGGTCGGCCATCGGGGAGTCAAATTAATGAATCTCATAAATGGCCGACCCTGTTAGTTCGCACAGTAAAATGAAAACCACGCAATTTCGAGGCAAACTTGGGTGGATCATTGTATTTTACTTTTAAAACATCTTTCCAACCATATGCATTATATAAAAAACGGTTATAGACCAACTCGTCCGATCCAAGGCAACGTGTTCCTTCAAGGCGGTTAGGTTATATGAACGGATGTCGGTAAGACGCTCTAAACTCATAAATAACCTAGCCTTCCTTAAACGTTGCTGAGACTCAAACCTGATGCCGCAAGGACTCCGCCTCCAAGATCCAGTCCGCAGCCGCCGTTCATCGTCCATCCTTCAAGCCGCCAGTTCTGCCCTTCTCAAGGAGCGGATATCATCCACCAGATCATCTCTAGCCGGTCTAGATCATGACATCACTCACACCGAGCGGGAACTGCAATCCTCCCTACACCCGAGGGATTTCTCCAAGATCAGCGCCCTCTCCAGTTCATCCAGCCAGCATGCGACCGCCCGCAGGAAGCAGATAGCCAAGTTCCACAAAGTTATACCACCAGAAGCAGAGATCGTCTATATCTCACTTCAATCGCGCACCCTCCGAGAAGATGAGATCTCCTATATCTCTATTCAATCGCGCCCCTGGGCAACCCACAGGATCTCCTATATCCTTACGGCCACCAGTTCACCTCCGTAGTCAACGCGCTTTTCAGAAACACACCGTAGTCAACCTTAGCAACCGGAGCATCACGGAAACCGAGACCAGCGTCCTGTCCCTGGGTATGAACTTTGCCCAGCCCCCCCCCCCCCCCCCCCAAGTCCATCCCCACCGAAGAAATTATCCAGTCTACAGAGCAAGCCCTCAAACACCTCAGCAAGACGGAGAAGATTGATGTCCGGATCAAGATAAACGAGGTTCTGCGGTTCGAGGGGTTCCCCCACCTACGACACTGCCAAGTACCTAGCTAAAGTACTTCGACCCCTGGTGGGTCTCACTGAACACCATGTTTCCAGTTCCACCCAGTTTGTTGACATTACCCGCAACCTAACCCTACAACCCACTGATATCTTGGTAAGTTTTGATGTGGAATCTCTCTTCACCAACGTGCCCACAGATGAAGCTTGCTTCTTGGCCAAAGAGAGATTATCACATGACCCATCCCTCCCTGATCGTACTGGTCTTTCACCTGACCAAATTCATGATTTGCTTTACACATGCGTTTCCTCCAGTTGTTTTCAATTCCAGGGCAAGTACTACGAGCAGACAGCTGGGACCTCCATGGGATCCCCTATATCCCCGGTTCTAGCTGACATATTCATGGAAGAGTTCGAGTCCTCATAACTCCTCTCTGCTGACCTCCGACCCAGCCTGTGGCTCCGCTACGTGAACGACACCTTTGTCGTGTGGCCCCACGGTCAGGACTCTCTCCATGAATTTCTGCAGTACCTCAACCAACAACACTCCAGTATCAAGTTCACTAGTGAGCAGGAACATTCCGGAAAGTTACCCTTTCTGGATGTTCTCATCACAAGAAACCAAGACGGCACCCTTCATCACAGCGTTTACCGGAAACCCACCCACACCGAACGTTACCTACATCAGCGGTCTTTCCATCATCCAGCTATCAAGTCGTCAGTCAACCGTGCGCTGGTTCAACGGGCTTATACCATTTGTGATCCGGATAGCCTCCAGCATGAGTTGCAGCACATCACCACTTCTCTACAGCGGAATGGATACAACGCCAAGCAAGTCAAGACAAGCAAGCTCGTCCCCCCCCCGACCAAAGGGTCTCCTATACCCAAGGTCAAACACACACACCCACAGTTAGTTTACCATACCTAGGTCCCCCCTCTCATCGCCTCCAACGCATCTTCAAGCAAGCAGGAATCAAGGTGTATCACTCCGCCCCGAAGAAACTCCAGGGCTCTCTCCAATCGCACAAGGACAAGAAGGACCCCTCCACCCGTGCCGGAGTCTATCGCATTCCATGCGAATGTGGTAAGGTTTATGTCGGGGAAACCGGGCGTAACCTTCCCACTAGACTTAAGGAACACCGAGCACACGGAAGGAGGGGGGACTTCGATAAATCCGCCATCGTCAAGCATTCCCACATCACTGACCACCGAGTGAACTGGGAAGCAGCAGAAATCATCACTCCAATCCAGGCGTGGCACCCTAGACGCATCAGAGAGGCCATCGAGATCCACAAGCATGATACCGTACCCCAAGACATCGGCTTCCACATCAGCGACATCTGGCTCCCCCTTCTCCCGACCAATGGATCTTCTATATTCACGGTCACCCCCTAGGCCCCAACCATTAGACTGCTTTGGGTCATCTACACCATCAGTCACCTAGGCCCCACACCCTCACTATCCCCTGTGCTTGTTCCTACTGACACGGTTCAGTGAGTACACACCCCCAACACACCACCCAATGCACCAATACATGTGTACACTGCAGATTGAGGACATACTTTTCATACTATCCAATGGAGGACATTGCCAAAAGTCGAATGGTACCTATCGATGTGAGGACATAACACATGAATCCTTGTTCTTGCGGTTCACTAATGTCAATGTGTATACTGGCCTTCTAGGAAATGTTGTTGGGGGTGGTACATGTATTTTCTTGTTCTTTGGGGGGGGGGGGCAGGCCAAAGGTCTAGACTAATAATTTGGCTGTGCCTACAGAGTCACTCTAGGTTATGACTGTACTTTGGTGGTGCATGAGACCTTAAATTTGTTGAAGTGTCATCGTGTTTCTACAAAAGTCCTTAATGTTTCTCCAAGTTCTGGTCTGCAATGTCACAGGACAGGACGATTCAATGTCACGTTTTCCTGGAATCTTCTTCAGCAAAAAGAATCTCTGCAAGCCCTCGGTGACGTCTTTCTTTTCCTGGGCAGTCCAGGGGCGTCGCTTGAATTGTCGACGCTTGACTTGTCGATCATTTGGAGCTGGATCCGTTTGGGTTGGTGGCCTTCCTACAACACACAGGAAAGAAGAGGTAAATTAGTAAACATAATCAAATGGGGCGTATACATAACCTAAATATGTTCATTTTACCGATGTGAAATTTACTCCTCGAGTAAATCAATACGCAACTGAGCACAAAAGAATGCGATAAAGGTACCTGCAGAAAATGCCTGACAAGAAGCAGCCATCTTGTTTCATGCTAGCGCACAAAATGAGTTGCCGAGATGGGCTAATCACTCGGCTGTGCCTACAGAGTGACTTTAGGTTATGACTGTACTTTGGTGGTGCATGACACCTTAAATTTGTTGAAAGCAAACGGAGTCTGGCATCTTATCGCATTTGGGTCTAGGGGGGTCGGTCAACAGGGAATAGGACCAGCATATGCAAGGGACCTACAAGAGATATAGGCAGTCACAAATATTACAAACTTACTGTCATCAACACTGTCCTCCAAAGCTGGGTCACACGAGTCACCTGAATCACTGCTGTCGTCATCGCTGCTGAAGCCTTCTGCAATAAAAAGAAATAAAACTTCTACAGTTAGCTTTGATTGCTTTCTGGCACACAAATACAAATGTGGGCCAATCCGTTGGGTTGGGTGTGTGGGGTTTGGGGTGTACAGTGAATGATGTTCAAAATGGGGGGGGGGGGTTAGGTGATGACGGCCACAGGCCGAGTTATCAGGCCCCAAAAACAAAGAGCAATTGTAACATTTAGGTATGCTTGCTTTTTCCCGCACACACCTAAACATGTTGGCCAATCCATTGGGGGGGGGGGGGGGTGGGGGAATGGGGTTGGGGGAGGTTGTACAGTGAATGAATGTTATGGGGGGGGAGTTACCACAGTTTGAATTAATTTGGAAAGACAAGTTAAAAACGGGTTTGTTTACCTCCAGTAACATGCAACTCCTCCAAAGATTTGCCATGTTGCGAAACCAAGTTGCCTCTCTCCAAGCTGAGGAAAAGTCTGGACAGTTTGGTAACCCTCTGGACAGTGTCTGGCAACTGGTAGTACTCACGATGGACCCGCAAATCATGACCCATGAAGTCTGCAAGTGTTTCAAGCTGATGTTCATTCAAGGCCAGAATTTGTGAAACAGTCGCTACATGTTTACGAAGCTTTGTAGACCGCATGCTATCAGCATTCTCAAGGCCCGCCTGATTTGCATATGCTCGTAGACAGTCGCTTCCTCGTATATGACCTGAGCCTCCGTAACAACTTCGTGCGAATAAGAAAATATTGTCTTGTGCCACTCCAGCTGCATTTCTATTTGCGACCAGAGCCTTCAACCACGCCATCACATCAGTACCAAGAAGCACAGGAACAGTTCTGCCCCTCTTACCAACTATTTCAATGACTTTGAATATTTTACAGAGGTGCCGTCATCACGCAATCACCATTCACAATGGCTGCACTACTACGCTTGTGAAAATCTTCAAGTTTCATTTTGGATACTTCCCCCTGTCGTCTGCGGTTGAAGATAATGAGATGGCACAGTGTGACTTCATTCAATTTCTTCCAAGCTGGTGTAATTTCATGGCCCTTAGCAGAGTGTAGGAGCTGCACTTCCCTGTTGCCAGTTTCATGAAGGAACGATGAGATTTTCACCACATCTGCATTTGTGGGGAGATCAGCAGGTTTGTTGCGCTTTCCTTGGTACAGTGTTTTGTGGGCGTGGGTTGACACAAGTTCTGGCCACTTTATTTCACATAACTGCCTAAACTGTTCGGCCTGTTCCGCTTTTTGCCTAAGATTAAACTCTAAAGCACTTGCTTGAAGTATGAGTGCACATCTCTTGATGGAATGTCCAATCTTGAGTGCTAGAGATGGAACGTGATACATCTGTTTTCCTTCACTGAAGCCGGCGACATCATGAACAGCCTTGACGATATCATTCAGATGGCGGGGATGCACGAATACTTCCAGTGATGCATTTGGTTGGTGGGTGTTTTGTCTCAGTTGTATAACAAGACGACCAAGTTCTCGTAGTTTGTTCCGAATGTAGCCATGTTGTGTAACATCGTGGCCAAGTCTAAGGTATTCACGTTTGGCAACTTCCATAATCAAAGAATCATTCTTGACAATCAGACCAACATTGTCTCTCCTCATAGAACTAAGAACCTTGTTCAACTGGAAAGATACACCAGCAGGGGGTGGTTTTAACAAATCACTCTTGTTAGCTACTCGCCCCCTAACACGACCTCTTCTACTGCTACCATCAGTCTGTGCAGGGAGCGCAGGCTTAAGTGGGCACTGATGACGCCAAAGATCAAGACGCACGTAATAGCCATAACAATGTATGCATGGTCCATATGCGTGTGGAGATGCCTCATGATTTGGTCTGTATATACTATAATAAGGACACCCTTTCCCTCTCTAAGGACTTTGCAATTGTGTCTGTGATTACCAATATTGCGGATGTATAACAGAAGTTTCTTGCGGGCACTAACGTCGGTCTCCGATGCTATCTCTACAACTTCCCTCTCCTCTTTGTGACGTGACTGAAGATGACGGGGTAACTTGGCCTGAGGCTCATCACAGTAAAAGCAATAGTGTTTTTTGTCCCATTTCCTTTGTCCACCGACATTATCGGTCTGCATGACTGTTACGGCACACTTCTCACTCGAATTATTTGTTTCACATCCTACAGCTTCATTGCTTTGGTGAAGCTCGGCAGTTTCTAAAATAGCTTGTGGGTCATCGTCATCCCAGGAACTGGTGTTGGGGTTGACACAACTTGAAGGATCAGACTGAACAATAGCTTGTGGGTCATCGTCATCCCAGGAACTGGTGTTGGGGTTGACAGACCTTGAAGGATCAGACTGAAAAATAGCTTGTGGGTCATCGTCATCCCTGCAATTGGTGTTGGGGTTGACAGACCTTGAAGTATGAGACTGAAAACCTGATGTTTGATGGGCCAGCTAGCAAGGAAAAGATAAATGACATAATTAACACCACTGAGATATGATTAGGATTATGACACGAATTAAATATATACGGTTGAGTGGATCAGCGTGCCCTTAAATTTATAGGCAAATAATACATAAGCACTAAAAAAGCTAGTCAGAACTTAAAGAAACACGTTGCCTTGGATCGGTCGAGTTGGTCTATGAACAGCGTTTGAAACCGTTTCTGATGAAATGCATATGGTTAGAAAGATGTTTTACAAGTAGAATATAATGATCCACACAAGTATCACTCCAAATTGCACGGTTTTCATTTTACGTCGCGAACGAACACGGTCGGCCATTTATGGGAGTCCAAGTTTTGACTCCCATAAATGGCCGACCGTGTTTGTCGACGAGGTAAAACGAATACCACGCAACTTTGAGCCATATTTGTGTTGATCATTGTACTCAATGTGACACGGATTGGTTATTATGCAGCTTTTACTATAAAGCGAGCCGCTTGCCGTAAACAGCAAGTGTTTTTGCACTCTGTTACATTTAGAGAGGACATTTGTTTGCCTCAACACGTCAACCTTGGAAAAACGTCTCAATTGTACAGAACATAAAATATTATGAAGACACATAGCATGTTATTAAATTAATATCGATGGAATTCATACATGATATCATCATTTACTCACCTGGTGCTCAAATAAGGAGCGTGTGATGCCATCATCAGTGTAACGCACACAGTACTTGATGAGTGACTTCCCTGAAAAATGAAAGGCAAACGGTTTATTAATTTTCATTTCATTTGGGGGGGGGGGGGGGGAAACATACAACTTTGTGCCATCTTTAAAACGTGCTCTTCACGTGATGTGGATCACAACAAGGGTGTGGAACTGTAATTTCGTGTGTCCACAGTACAAAAGTAATCATACTTGTTTAAATACCTTTGGTTATGGAGGTGATTACAGCTGGATACCATGACGAGTTTGGAGGCCACAGTGCCATGACGCTGTCCCCTTCTTCATACTAGAAAGAAGACTGAAAAAAAAATGATGTCACATATACGTTATTCATCGAACCAAATTCTATCGGTTTAGTGGAACATGTCATAAGGGTCGCACTAAATACCGACAACTCACGACCCCTCACGACAACTCACGACAACAATGTTTCAGTGCACTTTCACAGAACATTTTAACATAAGCCAAACATTCAATATATGCACAAGAGTCATATGCACCCAAATCACTTTCAAACTGTGGAAACAATTGTATTTGTAACTGTAGAAAAGGTGTTTGTGACCCCGAATTTATTAACGAACGGCAATATCCGCCATGTTGTCTTTCAACGCACTTGGACGATTCTATTTTACCGCAGGGGTGATACAATATGCAACATGAGTATTTACTCTTGTGAAAAATGTCTTTCATGGAGTTTAAAACAATATTAATTTTTATTTTCGCCTTTTAACTCCGAATTCCAAAGTAGCGGCTTAGTTACTAACAAGAAAGAAACAATCAGCAGCTACAACCAAGACGAAGAAATCGTCCAAGTACGTAGAAAGACAAAATGGCGAATATTTCCGTTCGTTAGTAAATTCGGGGTATAAAACACCTTTTTTACAGTGACACAATTTATTCCACAGTTTGAAAGTGATTTTGTGCACATATTTAATGGTTGAATTACGTTCAACTGTTCTGTTAAAGTGCATTTAACAATCGTTGTCGTGAGTTGTCGTGAGGGGTCTTGAGTTGTCCGTATTGAGTGCGACCATGTCATAACACCCTCACCCAATCAATATTACTAGTTGCTTCTAGTAGAGTATCGTCACCCGTTAACCATTTGACCGGTTAGGGACGGTTTTTTCTATTCTGAATCAGTAGCAAACCAATGTATTTACTCAGGTACGAGTTTACTTGGGTATCAGTACACCCGGGTACGAATTGACTTGGCTACGAATGAACTTGGGTACGTATTGACTCGGGTACGAATTTACTTGGGTACGAATTGACTTTGGTTCGAATGAACTTGTGGAATTCCAACTGGGGTACGTATTCTTTGGGGTTATTTCTTAATCACATGCATAAACATAAACTGGTCATGTCCTAAATCATTTAACTATGTGTTTGTTGACAAGTGAGGAATCGTTAACTGGTCAAACGACTGTATATAGTATCGTGGTGTAGTCAGTACAGTAAGGATTAAGCCTACATGGAAACTTATTTACACTCAGATCACTCACCATTTCTTGTCTTCTCTCGAGAGCTGCCATGGGTCGAATGGTTGACTCTAGGGTCCTGGTGGATGCAATGCACTCAATGTTTATGATGCGTCCCCATGACAGCTGCAACCGGCCACGCTACCCGACTCAAATCGAATAAGCTAACCGTCATGCATAAATGAGTTCAGATTTAGAAATGGCCGCCTCTACTACCTACAAGAAGGAAACTTCATATCTACAGAGGGCGATGTAACCATCCAAGAGTGCTAACCCACCGCTCCGGCAACAGAATTGTGTTAACTCACACATACTCCTCTCGTAAATGACGTAAACCGAGGATTAGTCCCAAAAGCTTAGATATCTCAGTGGCGTCCAAACTGGCTATAATGCTGCATTTATCACAATTTTTCAAAGCGAGGACGTCCTCGCTGTGCTAAAAGTCCTCGATGTGCGAGTGTGTATTCACACAGAAGAGCTCGGTTTGCAGCGATGACAAGTACCACCATACTAACAACGCTTATTTCAATGATGTTGCACTATGCGCTGTGCTTAAACAGGGTGCTTATGCAGAAAATTTTGGCTTTAAGGACCCTTTTTGATTGCTTGCCGCTTAAGCAAAAACCTTACGAAAGCAAGGCTGTGAAATGTTGCAAGGTGCGCCCCTTGGATAATGGTTGAAGTACAATAAATCAACGTTGATCCAACATCAGTCTGCTATTAACGTTATATCAACGTAATGTTTTCGACGTATGTACAACGTTGGACAAAGGTTGTTTTTGCGTCGGGATAATAACAACCGTAAGGCTTTGTCACACCATGGCGTATCGCCTGGACGTAAGCCAACGTATGCGAAATATCGGAAATACGTTGGTTTACGCTGATAAAAGTTTGGGATAAGTTGAGGATACGTCGTTTAAGTTAAGAGCACGCTGTGATACACTGTTAGAATTTTGAACACGTCGAGCCTTTGATTTTTTTTTTAACATGTTCAAAATTTATCGGCGTATTGAATGTGTGCTTCAAGTTCCTAGTGCGTTAGACATACGTTGACAATGGCATACGTTAGAGGAACGTTACTCCTAGGTTGATGTACGTGGGTGACAATTTTTACTGTAAAGTATTACCACTTTAACAATCCACGTACAATATTTCGTTTTGTCTCACTGCTTTAGCGTTAGGCGTACTATACTCATACGCTTGCATACGCTGTGATACGCTGTCATAACTTTGTTATTAGTTAGTGAAACGCTATCAATGCGTTAGTGATACGTTATGTATACGTTCAATACGCTATGAATACGCTACGGATACGTCCTTTCCAACACCGATGTCAACTTTTTCGATGCAATTCGTTGGGAAGTTGGACGTTCTTGGACTTTGGTATGACAGGGCCTTTAAATCAACGTTGATCTGACATCAGTCTGAATACGCTTTGTATGAGCTCAAAATTGAAAAATCTATCGATAGAGAAAGTTGCATATGAGTAATGTGTTGTGAACCTATGTCGAGAGTATACAGAGCGTATTCATAACGAGTTGGACGTATGCATGCCGTATTAGTAACTGACATACAACGTTTCCATAACGAATGCTTAGCGTGATGCCGGCGTTCACAACTTACACCCTTAGATGGAGTCTTCAGAGCAGACTTTTTGATTGGCCAGGAGCTTAATGAACGTTGTACGTACGTGCAAAACGCATGAACACTATTCAGACCCCTTCATAGCATGGAGGACCTCTATGTTCGTATCTAACATACTGTAGCGGCGGTGCCGATCGACCGGTTTGGGGCACCAGCACGACTCCCTCTCGGAGCACTGCTTTTGGCCCAAGCCGGTCGATTTGTGAGTCTGCTCGCCAGAGAGGGCGCTCTCTGGCTTAGGCCTTCTCTCTCGTGTAATTTCAGTGAATTGTTGAGTGTTAATAAAGCTCCGAAACGATGACAGAATAACCAGTTAATTGTACATTTCTTGTATCATTAAACTGTGTGCATTGCAACCCCCGGTCGACGCTACATTGGTGGCAGCGGCGGCACAGTTTGGACAAGGAATAAAGGTAGAAATTCAAGTTTTTCTGAGTTGATAAATACACGAGACCGAGCAAGTATGGAGTCTGACTCACCACGCGGCGAGGACAGCAGTTGCCAGAGAGGAGGCCAGACTGATTTCACCAATTTTCATTCTTTGACAACTGAAGACAATTTGATGTCATTTGAGGAAATCCTAGAGCAGGACAATGTAGAGATGTTGTTACCCGAGATTATAGACAGTCTTTGGACACAGCCAGGCTTAGCCAGACCAGATGAAATGTTCAGAGGTCAAGGCAAGCATACCAATAGTACACAGTTCAATTCAGATACATGCTACACACACATTCACGTCGGACGTACGGAACCACTCGGAGCCGTCTCGTTCGACACACATTCATACATCAGATATTCATTTCATTTCAGAGTGGCCCCCTGCTGCATACATATTTCAGTCGGACTTACGGATCCACTCGGAGCCGTCTCGTCCGACTCTCATTCATCCACCAGACACACATTTCATTTCAGAGCAGCCCCCCGCTGCATACACATCTCAGTCAGACACTCGGATACACTCGGAACCGTCGTGTCCAACACACACATTCACGTCGGACGTACGGAACCACTCGGAGCCGTCTCGTCCGGCACACATTCATCCATCAGACATTCATTTCATTTCAGAGCGGCCCCCCGCTGCATACACATTTACGCCGGATGCACGGAACCACTCAGAGCCGTACCGTCTGACATGCACTCACACACCGCAGACATGCGTCACTCCAGAGCGGCCCCCCGCTGCATACTACGTCGGATGCACGGAACCACTCGGAGCCGTACCATCCGACATGCCCTCACGCACCACAGACATACATTACTTCAGAGCAGCCCCCCGCTGCGTACACAGTTCCGTCGGACGCACGGAACCACTCGGAGCCGTACCGTCCGACACACTTTCACCACCCGGAGACACACTTTAATTCAGAGCTCACCGACAGGATCCGCAAACCACTGATGCTCCAATTTGGACCAATTTGATGGAGTCTCCTCATGGGCAGATTATCTTCTTCATTTTGAGAGCGTTGCAACAATCAACCAGTGGAGAGAAACTTAGAAGGCAATGTTCCTGGCTTCGCGCCTGAGAGGCCTGGCATTGGAGGCACTTGCCGACATGACACCTGAGGCACGGAAAGTGTATTCATCTATCCTGGAGTATTTCGAGGAACGATTTGGGGATCCAGCCAAGGTTGAGTTGCACCGGATCCAATTGTCGATGCGCACCAGAGTTCAGGGTGAAACAATAAACAGTTTTGGACAGTCCATTCGACGCTTGGTATCCAAGAGCTACCCTCAGTTTCCAGCACGGGCACGGGAGGACTTGGCAGTGGATGCGCTCCGTAGTGCGCTGGGGGACGAGCAACTACAACAACACATATTTTCCCGGAAAGTGACAACTCTGACTGAGGCAATCACGCTCGCTACCAAGATGGAGGCATTCCTTGACTGGCAGGCACAGCAAAGAAAGGAAAAGCAAGGAGTTATAGATGTAATGTCTGTAGAAAAGCCTCCATCCCATCAATCGGTGAAGAACAAGAAGTGTTTCAGTTGCCATGGTTCCGGCCACTTCCAGGGAGACTGCCCACTCACTAGGCGGAGACGACATTGTGAGACGAGACAAACACAAAGACTGTACAGCATGAGACCCCCCGGCCAGAGCCAGACACGCACCATGAGGGTACACTCCAGGACAAACCATGTTTCTGTAAAGGTTGCATCCGAGCCATTGGAGAGTGCAGTCAGTGAAGAAGTACCGGCGAAACAACGAATTACTTGCATGGTCTGTCGTTATTGCGAGAAGGAATTTTCGAAGGCCAGAAACTTGAGCAGACACCAGCGCACAGCATGTCCGCTACTCCACCCAGAGAAACCCTACCCGTGCCCCTACATGTGCAACCAGAGTTTCTACCGCCCAGATGTTCGTCGCTTGCACTTGCAGTACTGCCCACTTCGCCCGGGACTGGTAGGGAGAGTAGCCATTGGGAGCAGGTTGGAAGTGAGCATCAGTAATACAGAGATGAACGATGAGCCAATGAAGCGGGGGAGGTTTGTGACCACTCGGAGCATCCTCCAACCGCTTCATCAGAACAAACGGCAACTGGACCAGGAGAGATGAACGAGGAGCCAATGGAGCGGGAGGAGGTTTGTGACCGCTCGGAGCATCCTCCAACCGCTTCATCAACACAAATGGCAGCCGGACAATCGGAAGTTAACGAGGAGCCGATGGAGCGGGGGAGGTTAGTGACCGCTCGGAGCTGGCTCCAACCGCTCCATCCAACCCAATGCAAGTCGGGCCATCCAGGGAAGGGGATCTTGTCAGCACTGAACGATCCCCGCCTCTACACCCACTACACGGACAAAGACAATCGTCACGGAACCGCCAGCACCACCAGCAGGGGGCGATGATCGTTTTGGAGGGCCCCCGACAACACCTCCACTGGAACTGAGTGACCAATTCTCCAGGGACGGCCGGATGGAGCAGGAAGTGCAGACGGACTTGAACACATCACAGGACAGTTTCCCCATAACAATTGTTTTGTTTATTGTCATTGTGAAGGGATTGCTTCTTTGGCGAGCGATGCCGCTCGCTGCCTGCTTCTGGGACAAGCAGAGTCCTAGGAGGGGGCAGTGTAGCGGCGGTGCCGATCGACCGGTGGGGGGCGCCAGCACGACTCCCCTTCGGAGCAACGCTTGTGGCCCAGACCAGCCGATCGTGTCTGCTTGCTGGAGAGGGCGCTCTCTGGCTTAGGGTTTCTGTTTCGTGTAATTTTATGACTGGTTGTGTGTAAATAAACCTCCAAAGAAACGGACAGAAAAGGCAGTTAATTGTACCTCAATTGTGTCATTAAACTGTGTACAACGCAACACACGGTCAACGCTACAATACACCACGCTCGCCCGACACTGCTATTAAGCACGTGTACAGTACATGTGCAAACAGCTAGCGTACAGCGTACACACATGGACGTGGCATTGCTAGCAGTAGTACGTCATTCTAAATCGCGCCTGTGATTGGCCAATGTTAAGAATGACATGCCCACATCATGCATGCTATTTTATCGGATTTCCGATAAAATGCTACTAACCCATCATTTATAACACACCTCTTGCTAGTTTTGTTTTCTGGTTGACTGTATGCACATATTTTGACTGGCAATTAGGTAATTAGAGCACGTCTTTTATCCGGAGAGACTTTGAGGGACCAAAAGAGTGACCTATTTCATGAGGCCGACATGCACAGAGTCACTGTTCACTTGCCCCATAAACCACACAAGAGCTTTTCTACCCACTCCCCCTTGGGGCTTTGAGTGACCAGCAAAAGGCTTCCCTCGGCCTCCGAGCAGTAGGTCCTGTTTCGGTCACTTGCAGTCCCTCGGAGGATAGACAAGCTGCAGGTAACTCATTGCCAGTCCATGTGTATATACATTTTCTCTGGGATTTGTTTCAAATCGCACTAACCCTTGCAATTGTGAACAGAAAAGAAATCGTCGTCTTGAACACACAAAATAGCTCATACCAAATTGCCTCTTCGTAAACACTCGAAGCGAAGAAAATGTTAAGAGTCAGTTCAGGTAAATAATTGACATTATTATAGTGATGGCAAAAGTTTTATGAAATGTTTTTTGTTTTTTGTGTGGGGTGGAGTTGTAAATATTAACTAAAAACAGTTTTTCAGACCCCCAATTCGGCCTAAAGTGGCCTAACACAACCGAACTGTTACCATGGCAACGTGTTATATTATGATTTGAAATGTTAATTTTGTTTATTTGGACCCAAGTTCCTACCATCCACAAAGGATTAGAAAAATATTATTTTCTTTTTAAATATGGACACATAAAATATGTCAATATTATGTGAAATAACCCTTAAAAAGGCAATTTTCACGTTTTGGGGAAAAAAGTCTAGTTTTGAGGCAGTACTGTCACAACAGGATACAGTTGCCCAAGTTTTTTTCACCAGATATGAGAAAACCAATCTTGTCCCTAACCACAGTCGAAAGGAAAATTTTCTGAGACCCCTGGCTAGTTGACATTTTGGGGTCCAAAAATAGGGTAAAAATGGCGATTTTGCAAATTCTAAAAACATACTGTAATAAACGATGCAAAATGGCACAAGGATGATATTGAAAGCAATAATTTGTTTTTTCTCAAGGAAGGCCAAGGATGATATTTTGTAGTGATATACAAGGTTTTTTGAAAAATAAAAATGCATCTTGGTGGGGTGGAGTTGTAAATATGAGCTAAAAACCCGGTTTTCAGACCCCAAAATCGGCCTAAAATGGCCAAAAAGCAAAATGAGCCGTAACTATGGCAACGGGCTATATATGGAAATGAAAATGCAATTTTGTTGTCTTGCACCCCAAGGCCCTTCGACCCACAAAGTATAAAAAAAAAATCATTTTTTGACCGTGAGCAAGTATGTCAATTATTTACCTGAACTGACTCTTAAGCAAGACACTTAACCATTGCTTCGTCCTTCGGATAGGACGTAAAGCCGTTGGTCCCGAGTGTTGTGTAACGCACGTAAAAGAACCCAGTGCAGTTATCGAAAAGAGAAGGGGTTCGCCCGTGTTCCTGGCTGTGGCTGCTGTATGTGCCGTAGCACCTTGTAAACCATTATAAGGTGCTAACTAATTGGGTCTCAAAATTCATCACTGCAATAACATAATCTTTCTGAAAGTTTGTATATACTCGGCGCCTTGACGTCCTTGTTTGGTAGATACGTGAGCTATATAAGACTTCGTTGTTATTATTGTTATTATTGTTATTGGGGGTTTCGGCCATACGCCGAAACCACCTTTGATTTCGTCGAGATTGTTGCTGTTGCTGCTGTTGCTGCTCTAGAGTCGGTGAACTTCTGACGTGACTCTTCGAGGCTCGTTCATTACGCGGGGTACTGGCCTTGCCTGCAGCCTGGCAGCAGCCTGCCTGACGTACCTTCGACATGGCACCAACCTTCATAAGGAGCACCTTAGTCAATATAATACACGCAGCAGCAGACGCTCGAAAGTGCAAGAGCAAGCTTACAAAATTACACCACCTCGTACCCATAAGTACATACAAAAAGCGTACATCACTCCATGTTGCATCCAATTAAATTAATGCGCGTTGGATTATACACAATCATAATAATAAGTCAATGTAAGTCGATTTTTCTGAATGAACGGAACTGCTGCAGTTAGATACATTCTATTACTATAAGCAGCTAAAGCTTTTGATCACCCTGAAATACTGCAACTTTATCACTATATGGTCCTCACCACAATCCTCTTCATCCACAGACGATAAGTCTTCTGGGCCAAATCGGCAGTCAGGATTACCACCATACCATGCTACAGCAGCGACACAAATCCCATTCCTACACTCTAAAAAGTTCCGGGTCAGTAATTTGACCCGGACTCCGGGTCAGAAATTGCTTACCTTTTCCGGGTCATCGCGACCCGGAAAAGGGTCATCGTGTTTGACTCGAGTCAAACTCGAGTGCCGGGTCAGATATAGTTTTAACCGTTTTCCAGGTCAGATTTGACCCGGAGATGCCGGATGAGCTAAAGTTGACCCGTTTCCGGGTCATGACGACTCGGAAACGGGTCATCATTCAGTTTTCCAAATGACCAAATACGGTAACGTTACGTAATGCGATGCCTGCGCACAGCAAGCCAAAATAGTCCAGTTTTAGTGCGGTACTGAGTTTTCCGTGTTACTCTCCGGTAGCTGTCATGGCGGCGTCCACGAGTGAGTACAACGAGCGGCGAACGCGTGTTGTATGAGAGATATTATTTTTAAATGAGAAATGGGGTTTGTTTTTTTATACAAACAGTGTGACCTGCTTAAAGTTGTACGCATGAATACGTGTAAAGATTGGGCAAGAGAATGTGACTAAACAGATAAGAATCGTAATAGAAACTCTGGAACTCACTCTCCTCGGCTGCTGTGAACAGCGCAACTCTAGCTAAATTCAAGCGACACATAAGCAACACCAAATAGTAGTCTATTTCTACATGCAGTGTGCCAGTTAGCGTTGATGTATCCGGCAGGATATTTTGCTGACTTAACCAATGGAGATGGAGATGGAGATGGAGATGAAACAATTTGGGTACTCGCCAGAGTACTCGCGGCGGTATTTTTGTGTGACTACGTCACCTGGAAAACTGAACACGCCGGAAAGCTAAAACCGTTCGAACAACGTGCTGAAATGTCTGGCTACGTCACCCGGAAAACTTAACACGGCGGAAGACTGAAACCGCCACACCTTGTCGAACATAGTTGACCCGTTTCCGGGTCATTGTGACCCGGTGTGGCGGTTTCAACTTTCCGCTGTGTTCAGTTTTCCGAATGACCAAATACGGTAGCTTTACGTCATGCGATGCCTGCGCACAGCAAGCGAAAGTAGTCCATTTTTAGTGCCGTATTGAGTCGTCCATTACCCTCGGGTAGCTGTCATGGCGGTGTCCACGAGTCGAGTACAACTAGCGGCAAACGCGTGGATCGTATGAGTTGTTTTATATGCAAGCAGAGTGTGACCTGCCTAAAGTTGTACCCATGAATACATGTAAAGAGTGGGGCAAGAGATTATGTGACTACACAGAAAAGAATCGTAATATAAACAATTTGGGGTCACTGCTGAGAGAACTACAGTACTCGCCAGGGTACTCGCGGCGGTATCTGACAGGTCACCCGGAAAACTGAACACGCCGGAAAGCTAAAACCGTTCGAACAATGTGATGATATGTCCGACTACGTCACCCGGAAAACTGAACACAGCGGAAGACTGAAACCGCCACACCGGGAATGGGTTATCATGTTTGACCCGGTGCAGGGTGAAACTAAACCTAGTTGACCCGTTTCCGGGTCATCATGACCTGGAAACAGGTAACCATGTTTGACCCGTTGCCGGGTCATCATTGGACTCCGTTCCAATGGCAGATCATCAAACTGACACGATGTACAATCATATGATCACGGCATTCTCATGATACAGATCAATCATGGGGTTATCATATTATTGACCCCTGAGACAACCATGAGACAACCATGAGCTATAGATTGTGACATCCTATGGGGTTCATCCTATGGGGTTCTAGCTTGTGGAAATACTCATGCTTCTTACCTGAACAAGCTTTTAATCGTACAGAAGAAATCCTTGAGAGCAATAACCAACTCTAGCTTTAGAGAGCACACTGCAACCCTTTTCAAACAATTTAAAACACTCGATATTTTTAAATTGTATAGATATCATCTTGGGGTCCTTATGTTTAAGTTTGAGTCTAACTTGTTACCGGGTAACATAAGACTCCTCTTTACACGAAATATGGACATCCATTCACATAACACTAGATCAGCTACCAAAACTCATATTGGAAAGGCTCGGACCACTTTATGAAAACAGTCAGACATCAAGTCCCCCTACTCTGGAATCAGCTCATCCCAATACCTTCATTTAGAACTCAGTGCACAGCTTAAACAAAAATACTTGAAAAACCTACTTATAACCAGTATCGTCTAAAATGACACCACCTGTAACTACACGCGTACCATGATTATCCATTCCAAAAATATCTAGTTTTGTAATTTCCTAAATATGTTCTGTTAATTTTCCTTTTTGTTATCGACTTTCAATATGTCTTTAAGGCTGCATAGCAAACACATCGTTAAAACATTTAATTACAAACATTGTTTTGTGCTATTTTTGCTGTATGCATTATACCTTTCACTGTACTCTAATTTCATCAATCAACATTGTTACTGTTATTGTTATAAACTAAAACCAATTAATTTATAAGTTAAAGGGTCCGGGCTCTGTATAAGCCTAGGCTTTTTTCCTTGGTGCCCTCCTCTTATCACCCTTTTTCCTTTGTATGTTTTATGATTATTTATTGTGATATTTGGAAATAAAAAACAAACAAACAAACAAACCTCCATTGATATATCTGTGCATCCAAGAGTATCTCTGTACAAAGGGGAGACTCACAATAGAACACTGACAACAAAAGGATGATCTTCACTCCACTATTGTTGGACACAATCAGGTACTAATTGAACAAAGGTCCTGTTAAAGCTGTATCTCCTGCTTGGCCTATCCTGCTTGTGCAAAAGCTACCTGTCTGCAAATAGAGTGCTGTACCATAAACCATGAATGCATATTCACCCCTCATCATCATCGTCAGGCCATCTTGTCAGATGATGCCTGCAGAGGTCGTCCTTCAGCACGGGCGTGCCTTCGTGCACGTCGCTCCTCCTGGCTCTGGGCCCATGAAACTTGTATACGCCCAGCGCCCTGTTGGACAAGCCGTCGCCAAGCAGGCCAGTCTTTTGCCAGGCATTCCCAGTCAGCTGGCATGTCTGCTGCTCTTATGGTTCTCTTTACCACATCTTTGTAGCGGAGCAGAGGGCGCCCACGGGTGCGCTTCCCTAAGGACAACTCGCTGTATAGGAGGGCCTTTGGGATGCTCTGGCATGGCATCCGGATAACGTGTCCAGTCCAGCGCAGCTGTATTTGGGCCAGGATCGATTCGATGGAAGGCATGTTGGCGCGATTGAGAACTTCGACGTTGGTGACCTTATCCTTCCAGGAAATACCCATTATTGTGCGGAGATGTCTCAACTGCACAGTGGAGAGCCTGTTAATGTGTCTTCTGTAGAGTGTGAAGGTTTCTGCCGAGTAGAGCATAGCGCTCAGTACCACGGCCCGGTATGTCTTGCACTTTGTGGTCAGTCTGGTGCCACGCTGACTCCACAGTCGGTCTTTCAGGCGAGCAAATGACGCAGCTGCAGCCTTAACCCTGCAATTGAGCTCTGCATCTAGAGTGTTTCCAGCTGCGAGAGTGGAGCCAAGGTACTTGAACGTTTGGACGACGTTGAGTGGGCTCCCATCCAGCAGAATGTCAGGCTTCATGGGGGTTTGACCAGGAGCAGGTTGATATAGCACCTCTGTCTTCTTGATGTTTATTGACAGCCCGAAGGCACTTGCTGATTGTGCAAAGCGGTTAGAGATTTCTTGTATGTCAGGAAGGGAGTGAGCTACCAGTGCAGTGTCGTCGGCATACAGGAGATCGCGGAGACATCTCACAAGGGTTTTACGGTGAGAACGTAGCCGACAAAGATTAAACAGGCCACCGTCCGACCTGGTGCGGATGTACACGCCACTCGTGAGGTCAGTTGACATGTCCTCAATTACTGCCGTTAGGAAGAGAGCAAAAAGCGTAGGTGCAAGCACACAGCCTTGTTTGACTCCATGCTTCACGTCAAAGGGTTCAGATCTTTCACCAGCCACTGAGACACTCGCCGTCATGTCGGTGTGAAAAGCCTTGATGAGGGCGGTTATAGCTTTGGAGGGCAACCATACTTCTTGAGAATGCGCCAGAGTGTGCCTCTCCCCACAGTGTCGAACGCTTTCGTAAAATCCACAAAGATGGCAAAGAGGGGCAAATTTTGCTCAATTGCCTTCTCCTGCAGCTGGCGAATGGCAAAAATCATATCCACAGTGCTCCGATTGCTGCGGAAACCGCACTGACTCTCTGGAAGCACTTCTTCAGATATGCACTGCAGGCGAGACAGAATGATTGTCGCCAGGATTTTGCCAGCGATGGATAGCAGCGAGATTCCCCGATGGTTCCCACATACGCGTCGGTCACCTTTACGCTTGTAGATGTTGATAATAGTGGCATCCTTGAAGTCTTGGGGTAGATCACCCTTTTCCGAGCAGGTGGTAAAGAGGTCCAGCAGAGCAGCTTGGAGCTCTGGTCCACCCCTCTTGAAAATCTCAGCGGGGACGCCATCTGCGCCAGGAGCTTTTTCTGAGCTGGTGTTCTTGATCGCCTTGACGAGCTCGTCCATGGTCGGTGGGTGGTCTAGCTCGCTGTGCATAGGGCGACTCTTTATTCGGTCAATCGCTTCATCATCAGCGCAGGATGGTTGGTTAAGTAGAGTTTGAAAATGGTCTTTCCATCGTCGCAGTATGTCCTCAGGTGACGTGTACAGCTGTTCACTGTCCGCGCTCAGAACGGGATTTGTTCCGCACTGCGTCGGGCCATATATCTCCTTTAGACAGTCATAGAAGGCCTTGGTGTTGTTGGTGTCCTTAAAGCTTTGCAGCTCTTCAGCCTTTCTCAGCCACCAGTTGTTTTTCATATCCCGAGTTGCTGCTTGTACCTTTGCTTTGGCAGCTCGCAACTTGGTGATTATGCTACGGGTAGCTCTGCCTGACAGTACTTGTTGACGACATGTTCTAACCGCAGCGAGTAGAGGGCCGATTGAGGTATCGTTTTCGTCAAACCGATAGGTACCGATAAACCGGCTATACAAAGTCACATGTACCTACTTGTCACAACAATGCTTCGACCACCTTCAATATTGCGTTACTCTCCTGTGGTGACGTCAGTCCAAATCCCGGAACAGAACTGTAACTCTGACAAACTAAGGTCCAGTTACGATCTTGTTCCTGTTAACATGGACATAAATCAGCTTCTTGACATAGGACTGAAAGGTAAGACCAGCCGATTACCCCTTGATCTATGGCGGCACTTGACTCTGCTTGGGATTAACAGGCAACCTCGAACACGTAGAGGTTGTCGCGGCGGGAAAAGAAAACAACGCAAAATACAAGTTTGCACTGTTGATCGGAAACATCAGCTACCCACCAACAAACAAAATGGAACTTTCCACACGAGTCTGAAATCCTTGACTCCCCACATCGATTCAAACCTTCATCTCTGCTCCTTAAACGCACACAGTCTATTCGCAACAAAATGATAGACTTCGCCGATTTTGTTCACGAATATAGCCTTGACATAGTTGCTCTTTCCAAAACTTGGCTGAAACCAGGGGACAACTGGATTATAGCTGAAATAACCCCAACTGGATACCCGTTTCATCATGTTCCCAGACTGCGCAAAACAGGGGGGGGGGGCGTAGGACTTCTCTACAACTCTTGTTTATCAGTTTCCATAAAGTTTGATGTTGGAAACTTCTCATCATTTGAGTATATCCATGCAGAGATAACTTGTAACTCAAAGTCAGTCCGGCTTGTGAATATATATCGGTCTGGAAAGGATAAATCTGGCCAGCCCATCGGCATATATACATTCCTAAAAGACTTCAAAAACTTACTTGAGTTATACTTGCTCCACCCATCTGATATTATTCTCACTGGAGACTTCAGCATCCATGTGGACAACCCATTTGACAGTATTTCAAAACGGTTCTTTAAGTCTCTTTTATCATCCTACGGGTTCATCCAACACGTTAATGAACCAACTCGTCGCAGTGGTCACTGTTTGGACTTGCTCGTCACCCAAGAAGATACTTTACTCATCTCTAATTTGGGCATTCATCCGGGACTCTCTGATCATTTTGCTGTCATGGCGACTCTTCAGCTCCAAAAGCCACTTTCGCCAACTATGCCTGTGTCCTCCCGTCACTTCAAAAATATTAACATCGACAAATTTCGCAATGATATGGTTTCAACACTTTCCACAATCGACTTACAGAACACTGACCTTCCTTGCTGTGTTGAAAAATATCAATCCACTCTCAGTGATCTGCTTGACAAGCATGCCCCTATGCGAACGCGGACTGTCAAAATACCACCAAATAGTCCATGGTTCAACGAAGAAATTCGTTCTGCTCGACAAAAAAGACGGCAACTTGAGAGGAAATGGCGCTCTTCAATACTGACTGTTCACAGACAAGAGTACTGCGTCCATCGACGCATTGTAACTGACTGTATTGTTAGAGCTAAGAAAGTGTGTTATTCCTCTAAGGTTATTGGTTGTTCTGGTAATCAGAAACAGTTGTTTAGTAATGTTAATTGTTTACTCAATAAAAGCAAAGTTCCTGTTTTGCCTGTTTTCTGTAACTGACAGTGCCCTACATGTAGCTACCAAATTTTCTGAAATTCTCACCATTCGTAATGATTTCTCTCAAGCATGCAGCAAAGATAATATTTCTTCTCAAATTGACCTGAATCATGCCTATCTTACAAAATGTCATCCTGCCCGTGAGACAGAAATAAATCTCCATCCAAATCATGTGAGCTTGACCCAGTTCCCACCTTTCTTATAAAGGATTGCTGTGATGTTCTAGTTCCTTTAAGTACTCATATTGTCAACAAATCTCTCAATACCGGTGTTTTCCCCACTTGCCTTAAAACCTCTTACATTCGCACTCTCAGAAAAGTGGCTTGGATGAGGAAGTTTACACTTACAAACACATTACCACAAATGTTCGGTTTGTATTTTTTTCTTTTCTGTAATGTGTTGTATTTTCTTTGTTGGGAAATAGGGAACTTTTTATAAGATATTTTGAACCTAGCCACAGAGGATGAGGTTTTGATTGTCTTGTCAACCGTATACGAATATGACATACTATGAGAAAGAAGGCTTTACAGCGCCGTTGACACATAATTGTTATGCTCATCATGGGTTGGTGTTTCAATTGATGAGAAAGGTATTACTATCACTGTTTTAATAATTATAACGAATGAATTGGTATGCTGACTGGAACCTTATTGTGAAAGTAAACTCAAATTTTGTATCAACTGTGGCTCTGTACAATAATGATATGCTTAAATAATACCCTTACTACAACAACGTGGTTGTTTTCAAAACCAACTACTCGTCAGAGATTTACGCTACCACCGCAAACCTCATACTGCCACCATGCAAAGTTTCAAATATATTATCATAAACTTTCCACAATCGTTTCATCACGTATGCATCAAGATGTATACATAATTTTAAACGTAGTGGGAAAATTATTGTAGGTTTTTCGCATGTTTTAATCTGAAATCGTAATATCCCATAACTTTTATACAGTTCTTCTTTCCAAATGCTATAAAACTTCGCAAACAAGTTTACTTTGACAGAGTCTAAAATGACAATGTACTTATTGATGTGTAATGTTCGGTTTTTATTGTCAAAAGAATTGATATAAATTTCAAATGATAAAATTGTTGAATTGATTATTCTTTTTAAAAATGAAACCACTGTAAGCAGGCTTAAAATACACAATCTAAAATGGCCCTTGGAAATCGCGGACATTTTAGATTCAATTAATGCACTGACGATTATCAATGTGACACACCTCTACCACGTGCACACACTACATGGGACCTTCATTTTGCATCTCTTGAAGCTTTCATTAGCTAACTAAAGATCTGTTCATCTCGTTAACTACGATTGTTTTTTCTTTTTTTGTGATTTGTTGTATTTTCTTTGTTGCTGATGAAAAAAATCCTTTTCAAGCAGTTTTCCCGTAGATTCCGTCGAATTGAGATTTGCTCTCATTTTTTTTACCACAGTCAATTTTATCATCTCCGCCATAAGGGCAGACAATA
Organism: Asterias amurensis; assembly: GCF_032118995.1. Lineage (NCBI taxonomy): Eukaryota > Metazoa > Echinodermata > Asteroidea > Forcipulatida > Asteriidae > Asterias > Asterias amurensis. The sequence goes on along the minus strand of NC_092657.1, from coordinate 17,271,342 downwards.
ATAATATCGAAGTCTTATATAGCGCACGTATCTACCAAACAAGGTACTCAAGGCGCTGAGTATATACAAACTTTCAGAAAGATAGGTTATTGCAGTGATGAATTCTGAGACCCAATTATTTAGCACCTTATAAGGGTTTACAAGGTGCTACGGCGCATTAAGCAGCCAGAACCAGGAACACCGGGGCGAACCCCTTCTCTTATCGATAAGTGCACTGGGTTCTTTTACATGCGTTACACAACACATGGGACCAACGGCTTGATCAGAAACACCAGAGTTTGAATTCGGTGCTCTTAACCGCTCGGCCACGACACTTCCACAACCACGACATTAACCATATCGCAAACCTTAGTATAATTTTCCAGGCATTTCAAACCAGATGCGGATGTGTATTTACCCTGACTGCATGATGCAAATATGAATTGGAAAACCATCAATCAGAGGTATTAACGACAACAGATCAAAAAGACAAATCAAACGACGACGCCAACGACAAGGCAACGACAACGACAATAAGATTAACAAAAACTACAACGATATCATAACCGAAACCAACACCAACAGCAAAAATAACAGTTACTATGGTCCTCACCACAATCCTCTTCATCCACATATGATAAGTGTTCTGGACCGAATCGGCAGTCAAGATTACCATCACACCTTGCTTGTGCAGCGACGCATATCCCATTCCTACAATCGAAGTCATCCTCCAAGTGGCAGGAAGTTGTATCTATTTATACAAAGACCAAAATGTGAAATGTCGTCACCATTTCACGAAATGACAACCTTGTCGAACAAGTGGCATGAAGTTGTATCTATTACAAAGACCATAATGTGAAATGTCGTCACCGTTTCA